>NC_064633.1:502233513-502533513 GCF_023864275.1 Schistocerca cancellata
CAGGAAGGGGAAACTTTATTGACACATTCCTGGGGTCAGATACATCACATGATCACACTGACAGAACCACAGGCACACAGACACAGGCAACAGAGCATGCACAATGTCGGCACTAGTACAGTGTATATCCACCTTTCGCAGCAATGCAGGCTGCTATTCTCCCATGGAGACGATCGTAGAGATGCTGGATGTAGTCCTGTGGAACGGCTTGCCATGCCATTTCCACCTGGCCCCTCAGTTGGACCAGCGTTCGTGCTGGACGTGCAGACCGCGTGAGACGACGCTTCATCCAGTCCCAAACATGCTCAGTGGGGGACAGATCCGGAGATCTTGCTGGCCAGGGTAGTTGACTTACACCTTCTAGAGCACGTTGGGTGGCACGGGATACATGCGGACGAGCATTGTCTTGTTGGAACAGCAAGTTCCATTGCCGGTCTAGGAATGGTAGAACGATGGGTTCGATGACGGTTTGGATGTACCGTGCACTATTCAGTGTCCCCTCGACGATCACCAGTGGTGTACGGCCAGTGTAGGAGATCGCTCCCCACACCATGATGCCGGGTGTTGGCCCTGTGTGCCTCGGTCGTATGCAGTCCTGATTGTGGCGCTCACCTGCACGGCGCCAAACACGCATACGACCATCATTGGCACCAAGGCAGAAGCGACTCTCATCGCTGAAGACGACACGTCTCCATTCGTCCCTCCATTCACGCCCGTCGCGACACCACTGGAGGCGGGCTGCACGATGTTGCGGCGTGAGCGGAAGACGGCCTAACGGTGTGCGGGACCGTAGCCCAGCTTCATGGAGACGGTTGCGAATGGTCCTCGCCGATACCCCAGGAGCAACAGTGTCCCTAATTTGCTGGGAAGTGGCGGTGCGTTCCCCTACGGCACTGCGTAGGATCCTACGGTCTTGGCGTGCATCCGTGCGTCGCTGCGGTTCTTTTTTCCATTTCCAGGAGTGTACATCGTTTATCAGAATGAAATTCTCCCACTATTTTCAATGACTTCCTCTGGTTAGTGTCACAGTGAACAATATTGAAGTGAGACGCAAGCCATGCAGAAATCAACCGGCAGGTAGGGGGCAGTGAGAGAGGACAAGTTACTCTCTAACCTATTATCTGCATATGGAAAATTGTGCACCTTGAGCAAGACCCTAGAAAGTTAACGGCCTGAGCAGATGTTGATGGAGTCTCGTAGGGTGCCAAAAGCGTGAGATATTTTTATGGTTGTTAGCTCGTAGAAACGGAATGTCGGGAGTTGAAAGAAATTGGCGGTGAGCCCATCCCTCTGTAAATCTTGCTAGACAGGTCCACAGCCATGCAGCCCAGACAGGGCAGCCACTCGTTGAGACAGATCTCCAGCGGAAAAATGCTGAGCTAAATTCCAAGGGGCCAGCAGTAGCCTAGGCTGGGGGCGACGATCTGAAGAATTGTGTCTACTCAGTGGAGTCGTAAACCGGGCACTGTTTGCAGAGCTATGCGTAATAAGAATTCACAATTTTTTCTGTTCGCCAGTACTGCAAATAGACCTAAGAGCGACTTCCATCGGCCGCCTCAGCTGTATAAGGAACTCCGGCGTCTGAGAAACATTTAGGGGCAGAACCTTTAATACACCTCATACCTTGGACTGACAAGCTCCAAGGCACGGGTGATTTAGATAAAGATCTTTAAGATTGTATCTGTTCACTTGTTGCCATGGGAAGCTCCATGACGTCGGAGGATATCACCTTCCACCTCCGCAAAAACTTAAAAAAAGCCAATAGTTGGCGTTTTCTTTTTTTTTCATAGACACAGGTTTTTTTACCCTTGTCCTGGTTCGAAATGAGTTTACGCTATCATGTAAGAGGTGAGATTTAGCACCTCTAAAGCACTGTGATTGGATCAAGATGGGATGAAGGTGGTGCCGTTCGTGCAGTTTGCGGGAAAACGGAATTTTTGTCTGGAGAGATGCGAGGCACTCAGGTGTGGAACTCTGGTCTGGTAAGAACTTCTAAACGAGGTTCTGTCATGTGTGGTTGGTACTTGATACCTGTCTGAGACTGACCTCACTTGCGAGTGGGGAACCTGTGGTGAAGTTCTTGCTGTACCGACAGTGTGACTTCAAATGTCTCGGACTGCTCGTTTGCTGAGGGCACACTCATTCGTTTTTTGTTTACCAGTCTTGACGTTTGGTATCTTTTTGCACTCTGTCGTGTAAGTGAGCCAAATTTGTCCTTGTCACGACCATCGAACGGGTGTGTAACACACTGAAATCTACCGTGATTTTAAGGTTCAGACAAAGATTAAATAGCGATCCATCTGCCTGATCGCTAGACCGTGAGATTTTTGCATTTCTTTCGTGACTGCGATCGATTCTCAAGTGCCACCTCCACGTGTCACCTTCGCCGCACACATCCCGCCATCTGCAATTAACATCGCCGCACGAAGCAACCAGGGTAACGCACTGCAGCTCTGATACTGTCAGTGCATACAGATCTCAATCGCCAATTGCTCTCAGCTGCACCTATATAGAGAAACTTCAGTAACTTTGATCATTTAAAGTCCGCTCAGTGTAAGATCAGATTGCGGTATCCACATTTTTAAGGCCATAGTTAAACCATCTTTGCCAACCAAAGATCCATGTCCAGTGTAGTCTTAAACCACCTGTTAGTTGTTGACGGTATTCGATCAATAATATTTTTCATAATTTATGTCTGTTTTTAGAAAAAAATAAATGTTGTCTGAGCACTAAAATAAAGCCAACATTCTCAATCAACTAGAGTTACCTTCAGTCCCTTGACGTCGAAAAAGGAAAAATCATAAGCTAAAAAATAAAACTCAGAGCATAGCACTTTTCACTACGAAAGGACTAAAAGAAGCAAACCTAATTTATGTTGAGCTGTTTTTGCAACGGCGTAGAACTCCCAGGGCGTTCTGAAAGGTGTTCCTTCTAATTTTTATGTGAAAATTCTTGAATAATTTTAAATAAAACGACGATATTAATTCATGTCTACTTATTGATTCCTCGACATAGTCAATTTGGCGACGAACGCATGTTTCTCATCGAGAGCCTATTTTGCTGATAGCATTACTGTAGAATGTTCGACATTGCTGACGAGACCCCGACATCGAGGCATGCACCGCTTCGTCACAATCCAAGTCAAGTACTTGCAGGAGTTCTTTAAGTTTTAGAAACAAATGAAGACTGGATGTGGTCAAATCGGGATTGTAGAGAGCACGATCGATGACAGTGAAGCCAGGGCGTCGCATTGTTGCAGATGTCGAAGAACCTGTGTGTGGTGTGGCATCTCATGATAAAGGAAATGGTGCTCCACATGTGTAACTCTTCGAATTCGATTGCAGCAAGCTGGTTCTCACGCACAGAGTTAGTTACGTTACACACCGGCATGTTGTACGCTTTACGTCCGCAAGGACCATCCCCACCATTACTCCCGACCCCATAGACCACATGTACTGCAGGAATTGCGACTTCGCTTACCCTGTTCACAAACGAGCTCTGATTCTCCTCGTTATGATAGTGCAGTGTAGTGCGAGTTACACGCTACAATTTAGAGCCCACTAGTGGGTGACGACAGAAAAGCTATAGAGATGAAGAATAAAGACGTAAATTGTTAATAACGTTTTCTTTATTTAGAAAGCTTTAGGAGTTTTCACATAACAAAATTCGGAGCCACTACTTTTCGCGTTTCCAATATCCCTATGAAATACACATAAAAACTGAAGATACGACATCAGTTGAATGTGAAAGAGTGTTTCACCTTGGAACACATTACAGACATTCACCTCTACTATGCCCTGTAATGGAATATTGAGGTTTTCAAATGATATAATCCACTTTGTGTGTGCTGTAGTCCTTTTCTGAAATTTTCTGGGAATATAAATTTTTCCAAATGTGAAGAACTGATCCCAGGTACAAAATGGTCTCGTTCTTAGGAGCAAATGAAGGTTAAGGTAAGTCATATTTTCGTCGAAATTGAATTATTACTACAGCTCGGTTCAGACCGTTAATACCTATTCCCTGAGAGGCTAAAACTGATAAAAAACCAACGAGTCCAGAGATATTGGCATTCACAGTTTCTCTGTAAAGCCAATTTTAAGGAAAGGAAGCCGGCAAGTCAGTAGTGACTCATGCGGCTACGAGAGAGCAGAGAAAACAAAACTGTCGTACAACTATACTCTCGCACCACAACAAATTGGCGACAGAGAACATAGAAAAGAAGTTTCATATCTCCATAGAATTTGGCAAAAATTTATCCCTGCCAAATAGGAAAACGAATGACTTTTACTTCAAGCGACTATTTTTAATGTATTCGTTCTGTATCCATCTTCTAACAGCAGGTGAATACTGTTTATATTCATGCTGAATACACTCCGAAAGACGGCGCTAAAGGAATGACATCATTGCATTTCACTTTATCGCTCATGAGGACATTGAAGATCTCTGTACAGGATGTCCGAGCAGGTATGGTCGACATTCGAGGACCTGACAGCAACGATCATTCGATGCAAAAAAACCTAGTGAACACGTGTTTTAAAATGCATGCCTTAAGAACTATGACCCCCCCCCCCACCCCCCATGAACCATGGACCTTGCCGTTGGTAGGGAGACTTGCGTGCCTCAACGATACAGATAGTCGTAACGTAGGTGCAACCACAACGGAGGGGTATCTCTTGAGAGGCCAGACAAACGTGTGGTTCCTGAAGATGGGATGCAACCGTTTCAGTAGTTGCAGGGGCAACAGTCTGGATGATTGACTGATTTGGCCTAGTAACATTAACCATAATGACCTTGCTGTTCTGGTACTGCGAACGGCTGAAAGCAAGGGGAAACTACAGCCGTAATTTTTCCCGAGGACATGCAGCTCTACTGTATGATTAAATGATGATGGCGTCCTCTTGGGTAAAATATTCCGGAGGTAAAATAGTCCCCCATTCGGATCTCCGGGCGGGGACTACTCAAGAGGACGTCGTTATCAGGAGAAAGAAAACTGGCGTTCTACGGATCGGAGCGTGGAATGTCAGATCACTTAATCGGGCAGGTAGGTTAGAAAATTTGAAAAGGGAAATGGATAGGTTAAAGTTGTAATGGGAATTAGTGAAGTTCGATGGCAGGAGGAACAAGACGTCTGGTCAGGTGAATACAGGGCTATAAATACAAAATCAAATAGGGGTAATGCAGGAGTGGGTTTAATAATGAATAAAAAAAATAGGTGTACGGGTAAGCTACTACAAACAGCATAGTGAACGCATTATTGTGGCCAAGATAGACACGAAGCCCACACCTACTACAGCAGTACAAGTTTATATGCCAACTAGCTCTGCAGATGACGAAGAAATTGAAGAAATGTATGATGAGATAAAATAAAGTATTGAGGTAGTGAAAGGAGACGAAAATTTAATAGTCATGGGTGACTGGAATTCATCAGTAGGAAAAGGGAGAGAAGGAAACATAGTAGGTGAATATGGATTGGGGATAAGAAATGAAAGAGGAAGCCGCCTGATAGAATTTTGCCCAGAGCATAACTTTATCATAGGTAATACTAGGTTTAAGAATCTTAAAAGAAGGTTGTGTACATGGAAGAACCCTGGAGATACTAAAAGGTTTCAGATAGATTATGTAATGGTAAGACAGAGATTTAGGAACCAGGTTTTAAAATGTAAAACATTTCCAGGGGCAGATGTGGACTCTGACCACAATCTATTGGTTATGAACTGTAGATTAAAACTGAAGAAACTGCAAAAAGGTGGGAATTTAAGGAGATGGGACCTGGATAAACTGAGAGAACCAGAGATTGTACAGAGTTTCAGGGAGAGCATAAGGGAACAATTGAAAGGAATGGGGGAAAGAAATACAGTAGAAGAAGAATGGGTAGCTTTGAGGGATGAAATAGTGAAGGCTGAAGAGGATCATATAGGTAAAAAGACGAGGGCTATCAGAAACCCTTGGGTAACATAAGAAATATTGAATTTCATTGAAGAAAGGAGAAAATATAAAAATGCAGTAAATGAAGCAGGCAAAAAGGAATACAAACGTCTCAAAAATGATATCAACAGGAAGTGCAAAATGACTAAGCAGGGATGGCTAGAGGACAGATGTAAGGATGTAGAGGCTTATCTCACTAGGGGTAAGATAGATACTGCCTACAGGAAAATTAAAGAAACCTTTGCAGAAAGGAGAACCACTTGCACGAATATCAAGAGCTTTGATGGAAACCCAGTTCTAAGCAAAGAAGGGAAAGCAGAAAGGAGGAAGGAGTATATAGAGGGCCTATACAAGGGCGATGCACTTGAGGCCAATATTATGCAAATGGAAGAGGATGTAGATGAAGATGAAATGGGATATATGATATTGCGTAAAGATTTTGACAGAGCACTGATAGACCTGAGTCGAAACAAGGCCCTGGGAGTAGACAACATTCCATTAGATCTACTGACAGCCTTGGGAGAAGCAGTCCTGATGAAACTCTACCATCTGGTGAGCAAGATGTATGAGACAGGTAAAATACTCTCAGACTTCAAGCAGAATATAATAATCCCAATCCCAAGGAAAGCAGGTGATGACAGGTGTGAAAATTACCGAACTATCAGTTTAATAGGTCACAGCTGCAAAATACTAACGGAAATTCTTTACAGACGAATGGAAAAACTGATAGAAGCTGACCTCGGGAAGATCAGTTTGGATTCCATAGAAATGTTGGCACACGTGAGGCAATACTGACCTTACGACTTATCTAAGAAGAAAGATTTAGGAAAGGCAAACCTACGTTTCTAGCATTTGCAGACTTAGGGAAAGCTTTTGACAATGTTGGTTGGAATACTCTTTCAAATTCTGAAGGTGGCGGGGGTAAAATACAGAGAGCGGAAGGCTGTTTACAATTTGTACCGAAAGCAGATGGCAGTTATCAGAGTCGAGGGACATGAAAGGGAAGCAGTGGTTGGGAAGGGAATGAGACAGGGTTGTGGCCTATCCCTGATGTTATTCAATCTGTATATTGAGCAAGCAATAAAGGAAACAAAAAAAAAAGTTCGTAGTAGGTATTAAAATCCATGGAGAAGAAATAAAAATTTGTAATTCTGTTAGAGACAGCAAAGGACATGGAAGAACAGTTGAACGGAATAGACAGTGTCTTGAAAGGAGGGTATAGGATGAACATCAACAAAAGCAAAACGAAGATAATGGAAAGTAGTCGAATTAAGTCGGGTGATACTGAGAGATTAGGAAATAACACACTTAAAGTAGTAAAGGTGGTTTGCTATTTGGGGAGCAAAGTAACTGATGATGGTCGAAGTAGAGAGGATATAAAATGTAGACTGGCAATGGCAAGGAAAGCGGTTCTTAAGAAAAGAAATTTGCAAACATCGAGTATTTATTTAAGTGTCACGAAGTCGTTTCTCAAAGTATTTGTATGGAGTGTAGCCATGTATGGATTTGAATCGTGGACGACAAATAGCTTAGACAAGAAGAGAATAGAAGCTTTCGAGATATGGTGCTACAGAAGAATGCTGAAGATTTGATGGGTTGATCACATAACTAATGATGAGGTATTGAGCAGAATTGGGGAGGAGCTTGTGACACAACTTGACTAGAAGGAGGGATCGGTTGGTAGGACATGTTCTGAGACATCGAGGGATCACCAATTGTGATAGTATTGGAGGGCGGCGTGGAGGGTAACAATCGTAGAGGTAGACCAAGGGATGAATACACTAAACAGATTCAGGATGTAGGTTGCAGTATGCACTGGGAGATGAAGAAGCTTGCACAGGATAGAGTATAATGGAGAGCTGCATGAAACCAGTCTCAGGACTGAAGACCGCAACAACAACAACAACAAGAATGAGCACTTCTTCATCTTCGAGACTTTGAAACAAAAATCTTCTACTGTAATTTCTTTCCTTTCCATATTTTCGGAGGAAATATTATGTACCAAAACAACAATAATTTTTAATAAACTTGGGCTCTAAAATGCATATATTAAAAGCCATGAGCACTTGCTTACTAGAAGAGATGTGTTTCACAGTAGTGAAAATGAACAAGTGTTCATAGTTCCTAAGGTTTTCACTTGAGAACCCATATCTATTAAAAAATTTTGGTTGTAATGTAGTTCCTGTCATATCCCTGAATAATGATAGTTCCTCCTGGGATGTCCCATATATTTTGTGATCCTGCTGGTCTCCAAAATAAAAAAAGGCATTGTCTTCCGCTTCATTCATTGTATAACGGTCAAATCAGTGGAATTCTCGAAAGATCAATAAATAACAGTGGAAGCACGTATAAAGGCACATTTGCATGCCGAGCGTGAGTTTCCGCGGAAACGCGAAATATTAATTAAATAAATAATCAGTGACAAATAAATAAAGCCTATGGCACACAACTGCAGCGCTGTGTCGCTGATAAAACAAAAGCACAATTACGTTACTCTTATGTTTAATTAAGAAGAAACAGAGAGCTCTGGTTGAAGTGGTGCGAGAAGCACGTATTTTATTTTATTATCTGGCACACCGCCATATTTCATGTTAGAGAAGAATACTGCGAGTTGCAACCAGACTAGGCACTCGATTCTATAAAGAATTTATATTTATAAAAGTAAGTAGGATTATGAACTGTAGGCTTATTCATTGAATATATCTGATTTAACTAACTGTGTAACTTTTTTATGTTTAGTAGACAGACACCTCTGTACGACGTATTGACATGGCTGGCAAATTATTCTAATATTGAGATTTAGATTTGAGTCCGCACCTACCGCAGCAGTCTTTGGAAACGATTTATTTACGAAGTCCGATTATTTCAGTTTTATTTCACGGTCAACTACGAGTAACATTGCCTTTACGAAAAAGCCATTGTCAAGCGTCTGATACCGAATAATTAAACGTCCACGTTCCAGATAAGCAAATATCAATTACAATTACAAACACCATCATACAGATAGAATAATTAATATAATATTATTTTTAATTTATTTTATATTGGCGACTGCGTGTCGGACTTGTTATTTTGTCATTTGTTACATTGTTCTCTTTGTTTCATGTAAAAAATCAAGTTTCTGGACCTGGACGTCAATGTATGAGAGATAACAAAATTGGAAGATATTTTCAAATTCTGAAATTTTGCCGGAAGACGCAAAGAAGCTTCCAGCAAAATAAGGTAAGACGCAGCATCTTTGCATTAGCAGGCTTGACCAGACGTATAATTCAGTGTATTAGCTTTTCAGTAAATTCTGTAGTGTTTCTTTTCCGCATAACAGTTTCAGTGATAAATTTCGTTCTCAGTACTTTTCCCTAAACAATAACGTATGCAACAATACCAATACACGAGTGTACAATATGGTCGACTTCTGTACGATATCATGTAACATGGCCAGCAGCCATTACCAATAATCTCAAATTCAGTTTATATTTTTAAATTAACAGACAGCCATTGTTGCTACGAGCGATTCATGCTCAACTACATTTTATTTTAAAATCAGTGTCAAAAATTTTCTTGAAACATATATCACGTGTGGCATGGTAATAACTAGAAAACAATACGCAAAAATGGAACAGCAAGGACGTACTATTCAGACGCAATCCGACTCGGACGTGAGACAAGTGTTAGAAAATGACTTTACGACAGCAACCGGTAGTGACGATTCATCAAACATTGACGCAAGTGTTGACGAAAATTTTGACAATAGGCCGTCCACCACAAAAATTTCAAAGTCTCAATCAGAGCCCATGTTAATGCATGACGTCACGTCTAATGACGCGGCGGGGGCAGAGACCTTGCAAACGGTAAACATTGCCGACATGTTACAAATGCTAATGAAACAAAACGCAGAAAATATGGCAACCATAAGGAAACAGAACGCGGAAAACATGGCAACCTTAAAGACACAAAATGAACAGTTAAAGACACAAAATGACGCAATTAAATCTGACCTCATAGCACTCAAGACAGGTAATGACACTTTATTTAAACGTGTGGAACTTATAGACGCCACACTGACCAAACAGATGACTGAACTCAGTACTAAATTTTCCCAGCTTAATACGAGACAAGAAAAGACTACAACTGACGTAGCACTTTTACAGACACAAGTAAAAAACCTTAATATCACGTGTGAAGTTCTTACTGAACAAATTCAAACATATCCTTCAGTACATGACAACCTTGAAAAACGAATTACTGACGTACAGAATAAATTTGACAATGTTGAACAACACCTGACTGAAATCTTACAATCTGATGCCACAGCTCATTTTCAAAATATTAATAAGGAATTTAATGATTGGGTAGTGAACAAAGACAAACATTTTGATACATGCTTACGTGAAAATTTACCAACAATTGTGCACGACTCCGTAGCGCAATACATTACTAATAACAAACAGCTGATCAGTGACGCTGTACAATCCGTCACTGCACCCATGAGACAATTCACCGATCGACCACAGTCTGAATGTAACGAAAATATCAGTCAAAATGCACAGTTCAGGAACCAATATACATTCGAGTATGACACACACATACCGCACACGACAAACACACAAGAACAAAACACACCACGACTACAACACATACCACGATGTGCAAACACAAACACAAGCTATTATCATGGTAAACCACAGCAACATTATCGTAATTACTCGCCAGCTGAACATACCAGTAATTACAGTGGAATAAATCCATATCACAATACGAAGGAAGAAGAAAGCTTAATGAAACACAGGCAATTTCAGATTTTTATCCCAGAAAAACGAACCATTCATCCGGTGATTTTTCTTAAATCATTTAGTAACGCATTTCCACGCACTTGGAGTGACCGGAAAAAGATTTCATATATTGTCGGTTACATCTAAGGCGATGCAGCTGTCTGGGCATACAGTCAAGCTGACGTATGTACCACGTACAGTGAGTTTGAGCGTGCTTTTCTGAACAAATTCTGGTCGCAATCCGTCCAGGAGCGACTCAGAAGACAAATTTTAGAACCTGAAACTTTTAACTGTAAAAATGGTAACTTACGCAGATATTTTGAAAAATACTTGAACATGGGACACTTTTTAGACGAACCAGTCGCAACGCGTGATATACTCCGTGCGTTGAAGGCCAAATTGCCTTTCAACATTAAAGAAAAACTCCTACATATCCCGGATGACGATTCAGATTATTTTTTAACAGCTTCAGATTCGGTTGACATGTTACTTGAAGACCAGCGCTTCGCGCGGCAAATCAGCAGCCACAATGTTTACACTAGTGGTATGCAAAACATGCAGGCTTGCCAACACAATTCTGGCGCGTCCACAGTTGGATACGCGGTACAACAAAAACAGCAAACTCACATGCCGTCTCAGTACGGAAATCAAAATCAACACGCGTATTCCAATACAAACAATAGTTACAACAGTAATAACACTTCATGCGGCAATCCATACAAAAGGCACCGCGGTAATAACTACAACGGTAACAATGGATACAAAGGCAACAACAAAAACACAAACAGAAATAGAAATAATAACAACTACGAGCCAAGACAGCATCAAGGTTGGACTCGTAACGATCAGTACTTTCATTCAAACTCTGCTTTACCACAGCAGACACCAGGACAAAATTGGAGCATACCTTACGACCGACAGGTAAGTTATAATGCGCAACAGCAACAACAACTGCAAAAGTTTGGAGATCATAATAGGCAATATCCGAATGTGAATATAATAGAAATGACACCTGATGCACAACCTCAATCTGTGTCAGTACCTAGTACAAATGCTAATCCAACAAACTAGAAACAGTCACTACTATGCCCCAGGTCGTGGCTGAAGAATTCTTGGGGGGCGACTTCAATGTTAATCAGTTATTTGACACCACACTTGAACAACAGAATAATGATATGCCGAATAATTCTAAACAAAAATTACCTGTTTTATTTATAAGATACAACCACAATGAGAATATATCAGATGAACTTTTGCAAGACAGTACACAATGTCGTTCAAACACAATTGAAATTGTTTTAGCGTCTACTACTGGTGTAGTAGGTGGGATTCCAACTACTATTATCCTAGATACAGGTGCAGCTGTGAGCGTTTTGTCTTTTAATTTCTATAAAAAGATGTGTGAATTGGAACCTGTGCCTGAGTTTCCTGCCCAAAACTGTAAAATAACTACTGCACTAGGTAATAAGTCATGTAGGGTTACGAAGCAAGTTTTTGTAAACGTTAAAATAGGTAATGGAACCGTACAATGGCCATTCCTGGTTGTACAAAACCTTGTGACAAATTGCATATTAGGAATAGATATTATGAGCGAGAAGGACTGCATTATAGACTTCTCCAAAGGTAAATGTATTTTAAATGATAAAAGCAGGGTAATTATTATTGATTTGGACAGGAGAACTCTAAAGCATGACAAACACTGTACAGGGTACTAGGTTCAGTTAGTACTTGACAAAGACATTCAAGACATGCAAACACACTCATCTGACACAGAGCTAATGGACTTGAAAACATTGCTTGATCATAAGATAAGTGAAGCTACAGCTCTCAGTGTACATGAACGTATAAAACTACAGGAAGTGTTATCCAAATATTTACAAGTTTTTACCAAACGATTGGGTGTTATCAACACGTATGTGTACAAGATTGAAGTTAAGCCTCACAAGATCTTCTACCATAAGACATATAACGTACCGTTATCTCAACGACCTGCTGGGTGGCAAGAATTAAAACAAATGTTAGACTGGAAGGTCATTGAACCATCCACCTCACCTTATTGTAGTCCTCTACTTGTTGTCAAAAAATCGAATGGAAGCATTAGGTTAGTGTTAGACGCACGAGCAATTAATGAAATAATTTTACCGGTTCACACAAAACCCGAAAATTTAGAAGAGCAATTACAGAAATTTCTAGATGCAAAATATTTTTCCACAATAGATCTCGCTAATTCGTTTTGGCAGGTGGGTATCACTCCTGATTCACGGAAATATACTGCATTTATGTTCGGGGGGCGAACCTATCAGTTTTGTGTTCTACCCTTCGGACTGAATGTCAGCTCTGGGGTATTCATTACAGCCCTGGATACCGTGCTTGGCGACGATTTAGTTGAGACAGTCACACACTATGTAGATGATATACTGATAGCTACACAGTCTTGGAATGAACACGTTGACACACTTCAAAGAATTTTAGAAAAATTTGCACAAGCTGGAGTCACAGCCAACCTAAGAAAATCAAAATTTGGTTGCAGTGAGATAAAATATTTATGACATATCATTAATTCACAGGGCATACGTCCTGATCCCAGTAAATTAGATGCTTTCAGAAACTTTCCTAGCCCTCAAACTAAAAAGCAGTTAAAATCATTCCTTGGGCTATGTTCATTTTTTAGACGTTTTTTGCCACAACCACTTTTGAACAGTAAACATCTGCTAAATCTACTCAGAAAGAATCAAGTTTGGATCTGGTCGGAACAGTGCCAGAATGACTTTAATACAATTAAACATGCTTTAGTGGGTGCAAACTTATTGAGCCATCCAGATTTCAATTTAGATTTTTGTATGACTTGTGACGCTTCACGTACTGGCTTGGGATGTTGCTTATTTCAAGTTGTAAAGAATAAAGAAAAGGAACAGATAAGAATTATTGGGTTTGCAAGTCGTACTTTAACTGAATGTGAGCGTACATACTCCACTACTGAGTTAGAAACACTTTCCATAGTATGGGCATTCAAGAAATTCAATTATTATTTATTTGGAAAACATACAGTAATTTACACCGATCATCAGGCCCTGACATTTTTGCTAACTAGTAAACTTGTACATCCTAGACTATCACGATGGGCAGTTACACTTCAGAACTACTCTTTTGAAATTAAGTACATAAGAGGTAAGGACAACACCATTGCAGACACGTTGTCTAGTCTTCCACAAGGTATGAATGATACCAACAGTGACTTAGAAAATATAAATGACTACAGGATTGTCTTAATGCAAGACAAGCAGTATCACCAATATTATATTGATATGTGCAGAAACATGGCTGAATTACAAAAATCAGATCCTCACTGGTATAAGATAATAACATTACTGGTAGAAAAACACAATCATCCTTTGACTAAGTATTACAAGTTACACAATGATGTGCTATTTTATCGACGACATCCTAATGCTACTAACTGGTGTGTATGCATTCCCAAAGAGTCTGAACGTAATTTAATTTGGCACACACACTTAGTTTGGGGACATTATGGGACAAAAAAGTGTTTAGCGAAGCTCAGCACATACTGTTATTTTAGCAATATGAGAAGAAAAATTTACGGGGAACTGAAAACATGTGTCATATGTCAAAAATCAAAACCTCAGAATTTATCCACAAAAACAGATTTACATTCTATTTTACCTAGTAAACCCCTAGAAATTCTGTGTACTGACATCAGTGGTCCGCATCCAGCAAGCTCTGGAGGCGTCAAATATATCTTAGCTTTTTACGATATATTTTCTAAACATGTCAAACTTTATGCTTTAAAATCCGCCACTGCAAGTGCTATAATACGAAGATTCTCAAGTGATTACCTGACGCACGTGGGAAAACCTAAAGCAATTCTGTCAGATAATGCAACATACTACTCTGGGTGCACGTGCACTGGGCTACGGTCCCGCACACCGTTAGGCTGTCTTCCGCTCACGCCCCAACATCGTGCAGCCCGCCTCCAGTGGTGTCGCGACAGGTGTGAATGGAGGGACGAATGGAGACGTGTCGTCTTCAGCGATGAGAGTCGCTTCTGCCTTGGTGCCAATGATGGTCGTATGCGTGTTTGGCGCCGTGCAGGTGAGCGCCACAATCAGGACTGCATACGACCGAGGCACACAGGGCCAACACCCGGCATCATGGTGTGGGGAGCGATCTCCTACACTGGCCGTACACCACTGGTGATCGTCGAGGAGACACTGAATAGTGCACGGTACATCCAAACCGTCATCGAACCCATCGTTCTACCATTCCTAGACCGGCAAGGGAACTTGCTGTTCCAACAGGACAATGCACGTCCGCATGTATCCCGTGCCACCCAACGTGCTCTAGAAGGTGTAAGTCAACTACCCTGGCCAGCAAGATCTCCGGATCTGTCCCCCATTGAGCATGTTTGGGACTGGATGAAGCGTCGTCTCAAGCGGTCTGCACGTCCAGCACAAACGCTGGTCCAACTGAGGCGCCAGGTGGAAATGGCATGGCAAGCCGTTCCACAGGACTACATCCAGCATCTCTACGATCGTCTCCAAGGGAGAATAGCAGCCTGCATTGCTGCGAAAGGTGGATATACACTGTACTAGTGCCGACATTGTGCATGCTCTGTTGCCTGTGTCTATGTGCCTGTGGTTCTGTCAGTGTGATCATGTGATGTATCTGACCCCAGGAATGTGTCAATAAAGTTTCCCCTTCCTGGGACAATGAATTCACGGTGTTCTTATTTCAATTTCCAGGAGTGTATTTGCTTAAGAGAATGCTGTGATTCACACAGATAAAGGCTTTTGGTAGGCCACAGAAAATTCAGGTAGCCTCTAACTTGTTATCTAATAAATTAAGTACATTCTCGCTGTACGTGGAAGCAGCCTTCTCTATACCAGAACCCTTAATGAACCCATACTGTGACTGGGGAAATATGGCATTTGTAGTCAGACGCTTCAACACAACCTTTTGAAATATTTTTGAAAATGGCGGCAAAAGAAAAATTGGTCGACAATGTGACGATATCTTTTTAACTCCTTCATGTAAAGAGACTTAACTTGACCATATTTTAGCCACTCTGGAAATGTTCCACTTATAATAGTTTGATTACACGAATAACGTAAGGTAGAATTCAACTCACATGAGCACTCTTTGATGAATTTTGGTGATATGTTAGCATAACCACTAGAATACCTCAATGTTAAGAATTTTATGATGCATTATACTTCTTTGGGAAACACGAGTGTCATTTCCAGTTTAGTGAAATTATTTGTAAAGAGTGGTCTCAGATATTCCATTGCACTGTTTACTGAACCTGATAACCCCAAACAGTCAGTAACAGAAAAAAGTACTTGTTTAAGATGTTTGCGGCACTACATGCACTTGTTACCAATGGCTCATTTTTCTTGGAGCTATATATTCCTGTTACTTTTGGCCCCACCTGTATCTGTCTTAACCACATCCTCTACAGTTTTTACTTTGCTACCTGGTGTAATTATGTTTCTCTCATAATAAAGTCGCTTAGTTTTGTGCATTACTTGTTTCAGTATTTCGCAGTATTCTTTGTACTCTGTTCTGGAGGATAACATTGTCTTCAAAATTACGTTGCTATATCACATGGTACTTATATATTAGAACACGTAATACTCTGCACAAAACAAGACGTAATATCTCACAACAACAAAAACACTCGAAAATTCCGTAAACTGCTTATGGCGGTCTTTAATTACCTTGATTCTTAAACCGGTCACTAGATTGAAACACCAACCAGGAAGAAATCTCATGTTCTTAGGTGCACTATCTTCCTCATACCACACTTTCCTTTACTGAAGATATTTTTAGTGGGATATTAACCATGATTTGTGCTTAAGATGGTTGAAAACTACTGTTTCCATCATGTCTAGATAGGTTCCGGAGCAGAGAGACATGGGGCAAGATTTCCGGAAAACTGAGGATTACCAACTATAGAAGAAGTGGTACTTTAACATTAATTATCCTACATTCTGGTAATAACCTATGGCTAAACAGTGGTGAAATGTATTTTGTACCTATAAATCGGGCGATAAACGGCATTTGCGAGATATCACCATGTTCGAATGACATAAAGCATTCTGTCATGCTCGCGGACCTCCGAGCAAAACAACTGCCTACCTCGCCAAGTTACCCGTCAGAACATCTCGTCGGTACGGATTCGCTTGTAATGAGATTGCGCCGTGCCGTGCTGATTAATCCGAGGCTACAGCTAGCAGCATTTACGCGAGAGAGAGCTACTGCTCGCGTATCTGACCCAGACTGACGTGCGCAAGTGGAACACCAGATATGCAGCGTCCGCACGGATTCACGGGGGACCGGATTGCAGTGGGACATTCAAAAAACAAGCGCGCGCCGCGTATGTGACCGGGGTCCGTAAGTGAATTATGAATTGGTAAAACGACAGCCGCCATCCGTCACTGCAGTCGGCTGCCCAGCGCCGCGTGCTGCAGTATTTCTGCCCTCTGTCCTCCAGCCTCGCCATGGACAAACGTGGACATTACAACGCCCAGCAGCACCCGCCTCTCAGCACTAGGTTTCTACGCAACACTGTCCTACAGAAGTCACTGGGCCTTGAAGTTGTTCATGGCTTGTCCTTTACCTTTTCCTTTTTTTGTGCTGTTTTCATCTCTACGAAACTACCACATCTTACAGTCTCTATTTGTTTTGAATATTCCAATATTAGTCCATGCATACTACTTTTTCCTCTGTAATCACCCTTCCATCGGCAAATTCCTGTATGCCGCAGCAGACGTCGTACTAATCTGCCCCTTGTTATGGTAACTGTGTTCCATATAACATTTTCTCACCCACTCATTTCAGTAGTTCTTCAAACCGTACTTTATCTGTCCACTTAATATGTTTTTCATCGCCAGACAGCATTACGTTTGCTTCCAGTTTCTGCCGCTAAGAATTTATTATGGTTCTACGCAATGGTGCCCCCACATGTACACATTCAGAGCCTTCCTCCTCATTTACGTTTCTATATCTGATTGCAGGGAAGTTATCATATTCAAGAAAGAATTCTTCATTAGCGTCAACGTAATTCTACCTATGTTGCTTCTGCCAACCGTGTCAAATCTCTCATCTACATGTACTACTTATATCACTACGTCGTTAACAGTATTGATGTTAAGTAAGTCTTTATTCCCGATGGTGAAATCTTCTCGGGTTGTCTGCTGTGTTATGGCATCATGTTGTCCCAACGTTTTGACCAGTTTATTGCTCGTCAGTTTCCAGCGAAGACCTCACCTGAGGGTGACGTGTTGGAAACTCGTCGAAACGTTGCGACAAAATGACGTCAGAACTCAGATTAGAACTCGACAAGATTTCTGATAATTCTAGAAGGTTTCAACAACGATATTCGCTGAGGAAGCCTGCATTTCCAAGAAGTCTTTATTGTCCTTCCTACTGCTCTGACTTAATTTCACCTCTGAATTCTGAATTACTATGGCGTACTCTAAGTATGATGTCCCCTTTTTTTCAACAGGTCAATGTCTTCCTTAGCTCCAGTGAGAAACTCCATGTCGTCTGCAAATACTTGGATTCTGAGTTGTTCCCTTTGCAGTGTTATCCCTTTTCTGATAGTTCACTGTCGTAGTGGTGTTGAGCTGATATCCTATCCCCGGACCTTCCTATCACGTACATATTATTACACATTTTCCATTTTTGTTACACCAAAATGGAGATTCTAATATCTGTACCCGTCTTTGAGCAGCCTCCGAGGAATATCAATATCTTATTTGAGAGGTCATTCCTAAGGCTCTTCCTGCGTCCACGAATACCAGTAAGGTACACTGACTAAAAGTATACGGATATCTGTTAGTGGATATTAATAAGGCGTCTGTCCACTCTTTGTCTTTATGGCGAAATCCGTAGGGCACATTTTCAATGGGATGTCTCAATGCCTGTGGGGGTATGGCAGCCCACTTTTCCTCAAGAGCAGAAACAGAGATGATGGACTCTGCGATTTGGTGCGAAGTCAACGTCCCGACTCAGCCCAAATTTGTTCCTTGGCTTCGTGTCGGGACTCCGGATAGATCAGCCCTTTCAAAGATCATAATTCTCTGATCCACAGACGCTGCTTTTTTGACAAGGTGGGTTGTCATGCTCATATAAAGAAACGTCGTCTCTGAATTGTTCGTCTATAATCCTCTAAAAAGTGTTCATATATCTGTATGTTCGTATTTTCAGAGATGTTTGCGGGACGCGGCTGTTTGATACAGGATGTCACATCAAACACCTTTCAGCCGTCTAGTTTCCAAACTTAAATTTATTTGGCTACCAGTTTTGGCTATTTATTATGCCATCTTCAGGCCTTTGACGGACGTGTAGGAAGATTGCACCTCGGTTCTGGTCAAAACAGGGGCCAGCAATACTGGCATTTGTAGATTTCTGCTGGCTATAGCGATCACTTCAACCATCATAATGAGATGATTTATGACTTGATTGCTATAGCCAGCAGAAATCTACTAATGCCTGTATTGCTGGCCCTTATTTTGACCAGAACAGAGGTGCAATCTTCCTACACGTCCGTCAGAGGCCTGAAGATGGCGAGGTAAATTGCCGAAATTGGTGGCAAAAAAAAAAAGTTTGAAAACTAGGCGACTGAAAGGTGTTTGATTTGACATCCTCTGTTCATATCCTTTTGCATTTAGTATTTTCTGAAGCTCAGTACAGGGATCACATCCTCCACACGAAAAACCTCTGTACCGCAGTACCTCCTTCTCCTTACTTTAATGTGAGCACTACACATGATGGTGGGTAGCGTTCTCGAGGCAATCGCCAAACCCAAATCCTCCCATCGGATTATCGCAGGTCATAGCGTGATTCTCTCTCGAGTTCGCTCTCCTCGACACTTTGCAGTGACGCTGCTCTCTCCACCACCTCAAGCGGCCATTTGCCTTGTCCACAGGGATGTGTGGGCTGTGAGGAGCTGCCCGACCGTGCTACTCCATTCTCTTTTAACTCGATACACACGGTCATTGTGCTAGCTGGACTGCCGGTGGCACTTTAAAAGTAATAAGTGACTTATTCTGCTGGTTTCACGCTACATCTTCCGAAAAGTTCGACGGTCACTACCCGTCAGTACATTGTCTTGCCTTGGCTGTGGTTGTTCTTTCACACTTCGTCTTTACAATTACATCATCAAAGGTCGACATAGGCACTTTCAGAAACAAAGTACTCAACGGGTAAGTGGATTTTAGATATGTTTTTTGCCCTGTAGCTACAGTTCCTGCTTAGGAGGGGTACTAAATTCTGCTAAGGAGTGTATACTACTAGCGTAAATAGACTGTTTGCAGTTGGTTATCATATGACACGGTACAATGATACGATGTACTTGACGTCGTTTTTAACCTGTCTCGCACCAACGGCGCTTGCCTCTGGTTAAAATGGTTCAAATGGCTCAGAGTACTATGTGACTTAACATCTGAGGTCATCAATCCCCTAGACTTAGAACTACTTAAACCTAAGTAACTTAAGGACATCACACACATCCATGCCCGAGGCAGGACTCGAACCTGCGACCACAGCAGCAGCGCGGTTCCGGACTGAAGCGCCTAGAACTGCTCGGCCACAGCGGCAGACTTGCCTCTGGTTAGTTTGCACTATGAGAAGTATGACTCCCCACACTGTAATACAGGGGGCGAAGTTGCGTAGCCTGTTCATTGAGTCACTGTTGTCCCTTACAATGGTTTAAGGAAGAAGATGTGCTTTCTACAGCCAAGTTTTCAATATCATGTAACTGGTGGGCATCATATGCTGCTCAGTTGGCTGTTAACTGTTTGGCTATGTGGTTTTTCATTTGATTTGCCGCAATGGGTTACTGTAGGTCAGAGCTTAGCTGATGAATTTTAAATGTTATAAGAAACTGTAAATATTAGTAACGTCATTTCATTTTGCTTGTCGGCTGTTTACATGGTAATCGGATTACCGTAACTTGGAAGTTACTCTGATCTTTATGCAGTTTTGCGTTAACTATGCTTTTTGATGCTGTTGTGATGAAATTGTAAGATTGCACATTCGAATAACGAATGTCATTACCATGGTTTGGAAGCTGTAACTGGAAACTTCTTATCTCAGGCGTTAGAGACCTGTATGTAAATTAATGTTAACTGTTGAGACGGTTTCCCATGGGTGGCATCCGTTTTATTGGGTACTATATTTTATTTAACTGCAATGTATAGTAGTATGACTGTTGATCGTAGTATATGCTACTGTAGCGTCAATTACATGTGGCGTCGTAGTCTGACGTGGTGCGACTTTGGCGAATTTCTAGCCACTTGAGGCCAGTGTATCACCATCGCTTTTTTCATAGTTTAGAGTGAATTACTGCCGTCATTTATACCATGTAAAAAGCAGCTTGCGTTGGTCTATAAGTATCTTTACTGTATGCAAACGATGTGACGCAATATTGTGAGTGCTTACGCGCCCTTTCCATGCAGGAGTTTAACCACGTAACAAGAAATATAAACTGAAGTAAGAAAGTATTTATTAGTTTTATGATGTATTTTAAGGATATTTAGATTATTCATTTTTTGCTCATTTGTGTGGTTCTCGCCAATCTGCGATTATATCGTAGCTTAATTACGTTTTAAAATAGGGGTGCGCTTTTGCACAAGTTTGCTCTGAGGATTTACGCTGCGCTGTATAATAACTAGCTTAATCTGTAAAGAGAAAGAGTTTATTATTTTTATGAAGTAGCTTAAAAACTTCTTAAAAATACATTTTGTTCATCCCAACTGGTTTTCGCCAGTCGGCGATGCTTGACGTATCAGTATTGGATGTGCTGTCACACTATTTGCACTACAGATTTAATTTATAAAAAATTAATGTAATTTTTGCTCACTAAAGTAGCTGCAAAAGTCACTGCAGAACTGAATGAACAGAATGTCGCACTGGCGAAGCCTTTCTGCACCAAAACAACACGAAGGGAACACCATAAACTGGGAATTGCAGGGCGGGCTGGAAATCCAGAGCCACTAATCTGTGATGCAAATGTCCGTAGCAGGAACACATGGTTCGAAACCGTAAAACCTGGACGATTGAGTAACACTGTTTCGTACTTCTGGCCGAGTTTACGTACCAAGATTGAATCATGGCGGGGCTTCAGAAGTGATTCGGGCAATCGTATGGGGTATTAGATGGACTCCATGGTTACTCTGCAATGTCGCATTTCATTCACAGATTTTGTGACCATTCTGACTGATCAGGTCCACCCCAATGATGATACTATGTTCCAAGACGATAGGGCCCTTTTTATACACCTCACATCACCCACGACTGATTTTCTGAGCAAAAGGACGAATTGTCTTGTCCCCGGTGGCCACCACAGTCATCACAACTGAGTATTGGTTCAAATGGCTCTGAGCACTATGGGCATCACACACATCCATGCCCGAGGCAGGATTCGAACCTGCGAGCGTAGCAGTCGCGCGGCTCCAGACTGTAGCGCCTAGAACCGCTAGGCTAACTGATTATTATTGAAACTTTGTAGTATACTATGAAGAGAAAGTTGCAAGATCCCTAGCCATATGCATCACCTTTAGCTGAACGTGCCACTATTTTGCAGGAAGAATGGTTTAAAATTCCCTTGAAACTTTTAGTTTAACGTGCCACTATTTTGCAAGAAGAATGGTTTAAAATTGCCTTGATACTACACAAGAAGTGTATCCATTCCGAGTCGAATGGAAGCTGTTTTGAGTCCCAGCGGTAATCCTGCGCCGTATTAGTCATAATAACGTGATTTTAGTGTTCCCATATTCCGCTACCCCTTCCCCCCTCCCCACCGATGTATGTCATGATCTGACACTTGGACTTCATTGGTACGCTATGCAACTACTCCTCGTTACGTATTATTTAATAAAAGTTGGAGAGATATCTCATCCATTGATACGTGTTATTTTTGTTAACGTAATATTTGAGCAGTCACCCTCTGAATCTCCAACATACTTACGAATAACCCTGTATACACAATCGACTTACCGGATGGGATAAAACGATTTTTGAGAACCTGTGACGATCAGATGTCAATGACGTTACGAATCGCTATGAAATACGGCAAAAACGTAACACCAGTATTGGGAGAGGAGGATGGAAGAATTATTTTGAGAGGGTTCTGGGACGTTATGGGTGTACAACGGAGAAAACCCTTACATATAATACGCTTATGTGAGCTGTTTTAGGGTACCGCTTAGTTCATTTATCAAGTATACAAGTCAGCCAGTATAAATTAACCAATAGAAGTCGTGACAGTTGGTCGGTTAAATATTAGCAGACGTTGAGGGAATCTTGGGAAGAAAGTGACGTTGTTCTTCCAAAATACTTTCGGATAATTTTAGAGAACTTGTATTTGTGGATTGTAGATCATATCTACAGAGTGTTTCAGACATAGAGTAAACCTCTGTAACTTAAAAAATAATGAATGACTTAATATTGGCTGAGATAGATCCAAACCAGGAACATTAACATTTTATGGGGGTTATATAAATAGTTTATTGAGTTCTTTTTCAGAGAGTTACAGCAACAAAAAGAAATTTTTTTAAATATAGCGTTAGTTTTTTGCATCATGTAACTGCTGTGTTTAAACCAGATATGTAAAAATCAGTTTAGGTTACATTCCTATCACGTTTAATTTGGGAGCTAGGAACCTTCAAGTGTTGGATACACCGTGCTATACATAATACATGGCTGCGTGTTGATGGGTGTTCTGGTGGTGGAATTGTTGATGTAAGGGAACTGTTCATGTTCCTGAATGCACAACGCAATGCGACATCTGAATGACCTACGAACGAGATGTAATATCGCCGGTGTCACGGAGAGTCCAGCTTCATCTATGTGCCATTGAAGTCATCTGGCATTATGGGTTCAGTGAAATAAACACTATTCTTCAGACATCGTAACAAAAAAGAATCTACTGTGTTAAATAGCATGCACAGAATTGGCTAGGTGTGCTGCTTCCACAAACGACTTCTAATGTCTATACCGGCATTTTCAAGTAGAGCAACCAAATTGTGATTGATGGAAGCTCGATACTTGTTACCTGCCTGTACCTGCGAAATAGAACTAACCGATAATTTCATCCGCAAAGATTCCACATGACACATTAATCGACCACCTCCGTTGACGATCGACAGGACGTTCGGACCTATGATTTTCTGTGGTCGATTAATGAATATTAAGGCGGTTCACCGCATCATAATTTGTGAACGAGGATTCATTACAGAACATAATACTTCGTGAGGCGTCCAGAATGAAATTACGCACTGTCCATTCGAAGCTTTATCTCTTCGCATGAAATCGTTCCCATGCATAACCTATGTCAGTTACAGGTGATACGGGTGGAATCTACGACTCGGTAATATACATCACACACATGTAAGGCTGACAACAGTGTCTATAGCACCACCTAGCTGGCAGACCTGAAAATCTTGGTGTATTGCAGCTAAAATAAACATCTTCAACTCCTCACTCATTTCTAGTTTACGTCTGTTACTTCTCAAACTAATTATTTCCCGAAGTCATTGTTCAGCACCTAAGAACATAAAGCCTATCGGACCTCTTCAACCAAGATATCTCACGGCATACGGCCTGGCTAATTTACTGGACATCCTCCCGATATTCGCCAAGAATCACTAACATGTCATTGTACTTTCAGTTGCGTATGTCATATTAATTCCGCATCCATGTTACCCAGCCACGATATCATTGCACATGGCTCCGAGGCCGTCATCGGAATAACACAGTGACGTTAAGAAAACCAGTCCAGTTGCGACTAAGAAAACTCATCGCACGGTGTATGCTTCCAGGTCAGTTGTGCAGTGGTTCACCGTGTTCTCGTTAAATGTCGTCAGTAGTGCTCAACAGCATTGAGAATGGAAAACTGGAAGATATCACGGCAGTGGACCCTGAAAGTAAAAAAAAAAAAGGCCTATGATCTAAATTGTACAGTTTTACCATGAAGTCCGCAGCTCGTGGTCGTGCGGTAGGGTTCTCGCTTCCCGCGCCCGGGTTCCCGGGTTCGATTCCCGGCGGGGTCAGGGATTTTCTCAGCCTCGTGATGGCTGGGTGTTGTGTTATGTCCTTAGGTTAGTTAGGTTTAAGTAGTTCTAAGTTCTAGGGGACTGATGACCATAGATGTTAAGTCCCATAGTGCTCAGAGTCATTTGAACCATTTTTTTACCATGAAGAAAAAAGGCACTAAAAGTAATGATACCTCTACAGAAAGCAACCTTGCGAGCGGTAACAATGGTGAAGAAATCATAAGGAACAGAAAAATACATTTAAAAAGACTAAAAATCGGAAGAAAGTGGGGAAGAAGTCGAAACCTGTAGAAAAGAATGAGACCCTAGAAATGTAGTTACTCAAGATGATTTCAATAAAACACTTATTCGAAGAAAAGTTTTGGAGTATAACGAGCAGAAGATGGAAATCTCAACGCTGAGAAAGGTGCGTATATTTCAAAAACAGAGAAAACTTATTCAGAATAGTATTCACGACAGCATTGTGTGTGGAATTTGAATTAACATTACTCGTATTCTCGTGATATTAATAAAACGGGCTTCTTCGTTAATAAAATAATAAATAATTGTTTTCAGTGACATAATTTAATATTTTGTAAAAACTTTTATCTCACACAGTACCCACGGAAAAAGTTAATTAAAATCTCAATCTTTTGCTATCTATGATTTTTCTAGAAAAATCCATCTTGTTCGAACTGTTCTACTGATAGGATGTGATTGATGTCTCGTAACACAGAGGTCTGTAAAAAACTGTATTACGCTGCTAATTTAATATTTGAAAAATGGTTTTGTGTCATTGAAATGAATCTTCTTTGTTTGGAGTTTTATTTCATTGTAATTCTCATCCTATACAAAAGTTAAGTTTTCTGCTCAGCTACAAAAGAACGCAGCCATTAGTGCTATTGATCTACAGCGTAGTTTACTGGTAAATTCTGAATAATAAGCGATAAACATTGAGAAATATTTTTAAATTTTAATTCGTATAGCGAAAGCACAAAAAGAGTTTAATATATATTATTTGTTAGTAGTAAAACAGGACCTGAAGCAGAAGCGATATGTGAATGTCTTATGTTGGGCGACATCTTAATGAAATATTGCAGTGAACGTTTTCAATTGATTTGCTACACAGACATAAATGTTGTTGGTCCTAATTTCGATAATAATCGTGTATTGGTGGCCCAGAACCCACTCTGAGGTAATAAATTCCACTTAGACTCTGAATACAGTGAACTTCTATGCATGAAAACAGCGTCTTACATGATATAAATTCTTATCTGCTCATGTATGAAGCCTGGTTATTACGTAACAACTTTTATGAAATATTTTGACAGGAAAAAATACATTAGTGTTGTGTGCGTGTGGTACTGTGTCACAAAACTGTTCATTTTGCTTAAAGAGAAGTGTTGCCACTTCGTATAACAGTAGTGTTATATTCGATAAACGATCTGCAACTAGTAAAGAGACTGTTATATACCAGCAATGAAAATTACTACTAATCATTGCTCTTGTTTAGTTCAGATTACTTATCATACATTTAGCTTGTTTGCTGGTCGTGTATGATTACTTTCGTACATGCACTTAGTGCCATTTACACTGTTTGACAGACAACATTGCTAGACGTTTCCACACGGATACTTCTTTAACAAACTAACGAACATTAGCCAGGAAAAGCAATGATTAAATCGAACTTAATGTTACATTAATAATAAATAACTTGTTTTATTGCAATCTTGCTGAAACTGTCCAACGCGCAATCTTCCCATACCACGCCACACTGGCGCCCTACATGGGACCACTATACACAAAAGTTATTGTAATATTGTATTTATTGTAATTGTTTACAGGTGTAGTGTACCATTTTTTCTAACATGGCGGCCACTGAGTGACGCGCGTTTCTTTGGCTCGCGAGTTTTTCCACTCATTGAAGGTGTTACAGAGAAGTGCGGCAGTCCACAACGTGTGCATACGACTAAACACGTGTTACTTGCCGTGGTGTGTTGTTCTCCGTCGATTACCACAAGTGATAACTGATAAGTGAGTGAAAAATGGGAAGAGCACGAGTAAGCGGCAGCAGGCGAGGCTACAGGGGCGCAGGCAGTGCGGGCGCCCGGTCTCCGGCGGCAGGTGAGGCCTCGCTTCCCGACATCGGGGAGCTCGTCCGGTCCCAGGTGAGTGCGGCGCTGCAGAGTAAAGACACGCTAGACGTAATCGTGCAGTCCATCACGGACTCTGTGACGGCCGCGGTCATGGAAAAACTGCAAGAGTCTGTCGGGCGCAACAGCAACGAAATCCAGTCTCTTAAAAAGTCCCTGGCCGCACAAGAGAAAAAAGCCGCCGACCTAGAAGCTAAACTGTCTGCGGCCACCGATGAAATTGAACAGTATCAGCGAAGGAACAGCTTGCGCTTGTTCGGGGTAGCTGAGAACGATCGTGAAAACACCGACGACCTGGCCATTAGCCTCGTGCGTGAGAAACTTGGCGTGCAGATCGACGTGACCGACATTGACAGAAGCCACCGTGTTGGGCGCAGGATACCAGGTGCCATGAAACCCAGGCCCATAATAATTAAATTTGTGTCATACCGGAAAAGAGCTGAAGTGTTTGCCCAGAAAAGAAAACTCGCCAAGAGTGGGGTTACCCTGAGGGAAGATCTGACGCGCGAAAGACTAAAAGTTTTGAACACTGCTATCACACAGTTCGGCCTTCAAAATGTATGGACCCAGGATGGCAGGATCGTAGTCAAAACGGAAGGAGGGAGGAAAACGGTGACGAACATGTCCGAACTGAAAGTCTGAGCGAAATATCGCGAGACACAAAGTCTCATATTGTACTCTGTCTAATATAAGTAAATTTTTATTCTTTTTTTCATTTTTTACGTAAATATTGCTTTGTTATTTCTATAAGCACCATAAGTACTCTCTTTAAAATCAGTCAATTGTTTCACATAAATATTGCTTCTTTATTTGTCTATCATAAGTGCTCATGCATATTCATATTATCAGTCAAACGGGAATTAACATTGTCCATTAACAGGAATCTCCTTAAAACCGCCTTTCTATATCTGTCATTTTCATCCTCGTCACTACCACTACTACTACTATTATCTTTTTCGTAACCACTACTGCCACTTTCCATCTTTCTTTTTGCTCCTTTCTCCGATACCTCCAGCTTGTCTTTCACCTTTAGCTCACAGACGCTTGAGTCAGTCACGACCTTGGACACACCTGTAAATATGTCTTCCCCCGCGAAATCCAGCTTTTGTCCCTCTTCCGGCCAGCAGGTGTCGTCGTAACTGCCGCCTGCTTCACGTCTGCTGTGCAGCGAGCTACCTTAATTTAAGTATTAACTGTATTTTTCTTACTTGTCACTTCTTCTTCCGTGTGTATTTGCTTTTAGGAAGCTTTACTTTTCGAGTGCTCTTAATAGTGTTCCATAGATTTCGTGTTTGTTTTGAATACAGTCAGAGAGAGTCCCTTTAGTCAGCCGTAGTGCCAGTAGTGTCAGTGTCGTCGTAACTGCCGCCTGCTTCACGTCTGCTGTGCAGCGAGCTACCTTAATTTAAGTATTAACTGTATTTTTCTTACTTGTCACTTCTTCTTCCGTGTGTATTTGCTTTTAGGAAGCTTTAATTTTCGAGTGCTCTTAATAGTGTTCCATAGATTTCGTGTTTGTTTTGAATACAGTCAGAGAGAGTCCCTGTAGTCAACCATAGTGCCAGTAGTGCTAGAGTTTGTTTTCAATACAGTCCAGAGACAGGTAGTGCTATTTTCATTGTTTTCTACAGGAAGGGGCTAGCTACCACAGTTTAGTGAATAAGCAGCCGCCTTTAGTGAATTAGGAGTCTAGTTAAAGGTTGATTAACTCCCTTCAGTAAATTGTTTCCTTAGGATGGATAGGATGTGTGACTGCTGTGTACGGACGCAGGAGGAGCTGGCCACTGTTCGCGAACAGCTGAGCGTGTTGATGGCCGCGGTCAGCCGTCTTCAGGCTGCTGCCTCGGAGTGTAGCGGCAGTGGGGAGTCTGGTGCGTCGCAAGGTACACCCCAGGTGTTACATGCTTCACCCACTGTCCCTGCTGTCGAGACATCTTCGCGGGTACCGGGCGCGGTTGGGCCACCCTCTCCCCAAGGGGAGTGGCGGGTTCAGCGGCGTTCGCGGCGCACGAGGCGGAAGGTCAATGTGGAGGCCGGCCGTGTGGCATCGCCCGCTCTGCCTGTAAGGGGACATGTGGCTGCTCCTTCAGCAAGGTCCGAGCAGGCACACGGGGGGAGGGGTTTATTAGTTATTGGGAGCTCCAACGTTAGGCGGGTGATGGAGCCCCTTAGGGAAATAGCGAGAAGGTCGGGGAAGAAGGCCAGTGTTCACTCTGTCTGCTTGCCGGGGGGTCTCATCCGAGATGTGGAGGAGGCCCTACCGGCGGCGATAGAGAGCACTGGGTGCACCCGACTGCAAATTGTTGCTCATGTCGGCACCAATGACTCCTGCCGTCTGGGTTCAGAGGTCATCCTCAGTTCGTACAGGCGGTTGGCGGAATTGGTGAAGGCGGAAAGCCTCGCTCGCGGGGTGGAATCAGAGCTAACTATTTGTAGTATCGTTCCCAGAACCGACCGCGGTCCTCTGGTTTGGAGCCGAGTGGAAGGCTTAAACCAGAGGCTCAGACGATTCTGCGGAGATCTGGGGTGCAAATTTCTCGACCTCCGCTATCGGGTGGAGAAATGTAGGGTCCCCCTGAATAGGTCAGGCGTGCACTACACGCCGGAAGCGGCTACAAGGGTAGCGGTGTACGTGTGGAGTGCACATGGGGGTTTTTTAGGTTAGAGAATCCCCTCCCTAGGCCCGACAAGACGCCTCCTGAGACGCGGCAAGATAGGAGTAGGCAAAATGCAACAGGGAATAACAATATTAATGTGCTAATAGTAAACTGCAGGAGCGTCTATAGAAAGGTCCCAGAACTGCTCTCATTAATAAACGATCACAACGCCCATATAGTACTAGGGACAGAAAGTTGGCTGAAACCAGACGTAAACAGTAACGAAATCCTAAACTCAGATTGGAATGTATACCGCAGAGACAGGCTGAACAGTGAAGGGGGAGGCGTGTTTATAGCGGTAAGAAGTGCAATAGTATCGAAGGAAATTGACGGAGATCCGAAATGTGAAATGATTTGGGTGAAGGTCGCGGTTAAAGCAGGCTCAGACATGGTAATTGGATGTCTCTATAGGCCCCCTGGCTCAGCAGCTGTTGTGGCTGAGCACCTGAAGGATAATTTGGAAAATATTTCGAGTAGATTTCCCCACCATGTTATAGTTCTGGGTGGAGATTTTAATTTGCCGGATATAGACTGGGAGACTCAGACGTTCATAACGGGTGGCAGGGACAAAGAATCCAGTGAAATTTTTTTAAGTGCTTTATCTGAAAACTACCTTGAGCAGTTAAACAGAGAACCGACTCGTGGCGATAACATATTAGACCTTCTGGTGACAAACAGACCCGAACTATTTGAAAAAGTTAACGCAGAACAGGGAATCAGTGATCATAAAGCGGTTACGGCATCGATGATTTCAGCCGTAAATAGGAATATTAAAAAGGGTAGGAAGATTTTTCTGTTTAGAAAAAGTGACAAAAAGCAGATTTTAGAGTACCTGTTGGCTCAACACAAAAGTTTTGTCTCAAGTACTGATAGTGTTGAGGATCAGTGGACAAAGTTCAAAACCATCGTACAATATGCGTTAGATGAGTATGTGCCAAGCAAGATCGTAAGAGATGGAAAAGAGTCACCGTGGTTCAACAACCGAGTTAGAAAACTGCTGCGGAAGCAAAGGGAACTTCACAGCAAACATAAACATATCCAAAGCCTTGCAGACAAACAAAAATTACGCGAAGCGAAATGTAGTGTGAAGAGAGCTATGCGAGAGGCGTTCAATGAATTCGAAAGTAAAGTTCTATGTACTGACTTGGCAGAAAATCCTAAGAAATTTTGGTCTTATGTCAAAGCGGTAGGTGGATCAAAAAAAAATGTCCAGACACTCTGTGACCAAAATGGTACTGAAACAGAGGATGACAGACTAAAGGCCGAGATACTAAATGTCTTTTTCCAAAGTTGTTTCACAGAGGAAGATTGCACTGTAGTTCCTTCTCTAGATTGTCGCACAGATGACAAAATGGTAGATATCGAAATAGACGACAGAGGGATAGAGACACAATTAAAATCGCTCAAAAGAGGAAAGGCCTCTGGACCTGATGGGATACCAGTTCAATTTTACACAGAGTACGCGAAGGAACTTGCCCCCCTTCTTGCAGCGGTGTACCGTAGGTCTCTAGAAGAGCGTAGCGTTCCAAAGGATTGGAAAAGGGCACAGGTCATCCCCGTTTTCAAGAAGGGACGTCGAACAGATGTGCAGAACTATAGACCTATATCTCTAACGTCGATCAGTTGTAGAATTTTGGAGCACGTATTGTGTTCGAGTATAATGACTTTTCTGGAGACTAGAAATCTACTCTGTAGGAATCAGCATGGGTTTCGAAAAAGACGGTCATGTGAAACCCAGCTCGCGCTATTCGTCCACGAGACTCAGAGGGCCATAGACACGGGTTCACAGGTAGATGCCGTGTTTCTTGACTTCCGCAAGGCGTTCGATACAGTTCCCCACAGTCGTTTATTGAACAAAGTAAGAGCATATGGACTATCAGACCAATTGTGTGATTGGATTGAGGAGTTCCTAGATAACAGGACGCAGCATGTTATTCTCAATGGAGAGAAGTCTTCCGAAGTAAGAGTAACTTCAGGTGTGCCGCAGGGGAGTGTCATGGGACCGTTGCTGTTCACAATATACATAAATGACCTGGTGGATGACATCGGAAGTTCACTGAGGCTTTTTGCAGATGATGCTGTGGTGTATCGAGAGGTTGTAACAATGGAAAATTGTACTGAAATGCAGGAGGATCTGAAGCGAATTGACGCATGGTGCAGGGAATGGCAACTGAATCTCAATGTAGACAAGTGTAATGTGCTGCGGATACACAGAAAGATAGATCCTTTATCATTTAGCTACAAAATAGCAGGTCAGCAACTGGAAGCAGTTAATACCATAAATTATCTGGGAGTACGCATTAGGAATGATTTAAAATGGAATGATCATATAATGTTGATCGTCGGTAAAGCAGATGCCAGACTGAGATTCATTGGAAGAATCCTAAGGAAATGCAATCCGAAAACAAAGGAAGTAGGTTACAGTACGCTTGTTCGCCCACTGCTTGAATACTGCTCAGCAGTGTGGGATCCGTACCAGATAGGGTTGATACAAGACATAGAGAAGATCCAACGGAGAGCAGCGCGCTTCGTTACAGGATCATTTAGTAATCGCGAAAGCGTTACGGAGATGATAGATAAACTCCAGTGGAAGACTGCAGGAGAGACGCTCAGTAGCTCGGTACGGGCTTTTGTCAAAGTTTCGAGAACATACCTTCACCGAAGAGTCAAGCAGTATATTGCTCCCTCCTACGTATATCTCGCGAAGAGACCATGAGGATAAAATCAGAGAGATTAGAGCCCACACAGAGGCATACCGACAATCCTTCTTTCCACGAACAATACGAGACTGGAATAGAAGGGAGAACCGACAGAGGTACTGAAGGTACCCTCCGCCACACACCGTCAGGTGGCTTGCGGAGTATGGATGTAGATGTAGACGGAGCGCGCTCGGTCCTACAGGCGGCCACAATGGGACGGACCGGTTCCGGCGACGGGCTCTTTGTGGCCCACGCGAACGCGCAGTCGCTAACGGCTCACTTCGACGAGTTCTGTGACCTGTTCTGCCAATCGCTGTTCCATGTTATCCTCGTCTCTGAAACTTGGTTGAAACCAAACATTTCTTCCGACGCTATCCGAATCAATGGTTACTCTCTCCTAAGAGCAGATCGTGAAACACGACGCGGAGGTGGTGTGGGTGCCTATGTTCGCTCTGATCTCAGACCTACTGTACTATGCACATCGGATGCAAAGGGCGAAGGAGAAGCAGAGTTCTTGTTTTTCGAAATAAACACATCAAATCAGAAACTGCTAATTGGAGTAATCTATGAACCTCCAAACGTCGGTGCTATGTCCTCCTTTCAGTCTGCCCTGTCCTCGCTCGTGACACTGTATGAACACATAATCATTATGGGCGACACAAACATCGACTTACAGTTAAAATCTCCCTCTGCAGAAAAACTAAGGAGACTGTTCCACTCCAATGATATGAGTTTAACACCGCTGGACCCAACTCATCACACGCCACACAGCCATACACTCATAGATATAATAGCAACAAAGCGACCAGATAAAATAATTCGCGCCAATCAGACATCCGCTCCAGGACTCTCTGCTCACGATGTGATATTCTTAAATTACTCAGTGCATACTACCAAAGAAAAATCTCACCCGGTAACCTACAGAAACCTAAAAAATGTTAACCATGATGCTCTTCAAAAGGATTGCTCAGACATCCCTTGGCATGATATAAGCAATGAACCGACTTTAGACGGAAAAATTCGGGAATTATGTCGCAAAATTATTACACTGTATGATAAACATGCTCCTCAACGCACTGTCAAGGTAAAGAGAGCTCCCGCTCCGTGGCTCACCACTGCATTACGCTAGTTAATGAATAAACGTGATGCTGCACATAGGGCCTTCAAGCGTAACCCAACTCCCGAGGCGTACGAAGCTTATAGGAAACTCCGAAATAGAACCAAGCAAAGCGTGAGGAATGCCAAAATCAGACATGCCCGCTCTGTCGTATGTGGTATAACAAAACCTGCTGCACTGTGGAAAAAGCTGCGCAGTTTCGGTATAGGGAAGCGAAGATCTGACGCTGTTTATCAAGCGTCTGCAGAAGAATTCAATGATTTCTTCTCAACAGCTATAAACTGCCACGCAGCGACAAATTACCAGCCCCAAGATATCAATCTCTCGAGAGACAAGTTTTACCTAAAACATGTAACTACTGGCACAGTACACAAGGCAATTATGAGAATCTCTTCCGAGGCAGTAGGAAATGATGGAGTGAGCATTGGCATGATTAAGAACGTCGTAGACACTATTACTCCAGTTATCACAGACATCTTCAACCTGTCTCTTGTCAGTAGTACATATCCTACTGAGTGGAAGCAAAGTTTAATTCAACCTATACCCAAGACTGACAACCCTAAGTCGCCAGGTGATTACAGGCCGATCAGCATACTACCTGCAATATCTAAAGCCCTAGAATACATCGTCCATGAACAGCTGACGGATTACCTCAAAACTCATAACATCCACAACAAATACCAGTCAGGCTTTCGAAAGCACCATAGTACAGCAACTGCATTAATCAAAGTAACTGATGACATTAAACATGCTATGGACAGACGTGAAGCTACCATCCTAACACTGCTTGACTTTAGCAAGGCTTTTGATACAGTTGACTTTGATATATTACTAATTAAAATGAAACAGCTGAATTTCTCAAACAGCGCTATACACTGGTTCGACAGCTACCTCAAAAACAGAAGTCAACAAGTCATTTGTGGGTCGGAAAAGTCTTCATGGAAAAACGTGCGCTCTGGAGTTCCCCAAGGCTCCGTCCTTGGTCCATTACTCTTCTCACTGTACATTAATGGTATTTCTTCAGTGATTCACTCCTGCAACTACCATTTATATGCCGACGACATCCAACTGTACATAAGTGCAAGCCCCAAGAACATTGCTGACGCAGTAGCGAGTATGAACGCAGATCTTTGCTCTGTTTCTCGATGGGCACAGAACCTAGGTCTGAAACTAAACCCCAAGAAATCCCAGGTCATGCTTATATCTCATCCAAAGTTAATCAGTCGGTACTTTCGTGAAACAGTCCCTCAAATACTCCTCAATGGTACCCAACTACCATACCAAAAAACAGTAAAAGACCTTGGAATAATCTTGGATGAACACCTAAACTGGGAAGAACAAACAGTCACAGCTGGCCGGAAATCGCTCTCCTCCCTACATGCAATTCAAAAATTTAGAAAAATATTTCCAACCCATGTTAAACAAAAATTAGTCCAAACACTAGTCTTGCCTAATCTTTACTACTGTGATGTAGTTCAACACGGCACAAATAGTGAAAATTCGAGATGCCTCGAGCTAGTGATGAATGCTTGCGTTAGATACGTATGCAATATACGGTTGTATGATCATATCAGTCCTTCATACTCCCAGCTAGGTTGGATACGCCCACATAAGGTACGCGATCTCCACACGATGTGCTTACTTCAACGATTTCTTAGCCACTGGTGCCCCCAATACTTGTCTTCTCACATTAAACACCTATCATCATTCCACAACCGCAATACCAGATCGGATACATCTAGCATCTTGGCTGTACCTTTACATAACACAAAATCTTTCTCTGTGGCATTCTCCATCTCAGCCATACGACTATGGAACGCGCTCCCCTGTGATCTGCGTCTTATCCAGAACCACTTAACATTCAAGAGGGAACTCAAGACTTACATATTAGGGACGGTATAGCCACCATTGTCGTGCCCCTCTCATCTTTTCCTTTCTCCTCTCCATCATAGCTTCGAATTTTACCATTCTATTTCTCCTCCTCTAACTTATCTACCTTTTCTATATCTCTTTCACCCCATTCTATCGTCTTATGTCTCTGCTTGATGAGAATAACTCACAAGCTGCAAGAATATAACGAGAAAATTCCCAACTAGCAATAGGACTGACATTCATAAAAGAAAAAATATGTTCACTTTCCTATACATAGTCATTACTATTATTATTATTCTTGATTATTATAATTACTTTTTGATTGTTATAATTATCATTGTAGTACTTTTATAATCTCTAATTTTTTCTGTAACATTAATACTGTATAACATGTTATATGTCCTTAATGTTCTGTAGAAACTGAAATTTGTTGAATCTGAGTATGCCTGGTTAGGTGTAAGAGAGGGCCTGAAGGCCCTAATCTTGCCAGGTAAAATAAATGCATAAATAAATAAATAAATAAATAAAATAATAAAATATTAAAACCTATGTTATTCTCATTTGAAGTTTGAGTCTAACGTGACAGAGATATCTGTATAAATGTATGGCATTTATTCTCATTTGAGGTTTGAGTCTAACGCGACAGAGATAACTGTATAAATGTATAGCATTTATTCTCATTTGAGGTTTGAGTCTAACACGAGAGACAACTATATAGATGTATGGCATTTAAAGTGACGCAGGCAGTAGCTAAGAGCAATTGAGCTGCACTACCTACAAACAACCGGAACTAATTCAGAAACAAGTGTTGATATTTATATTCCTGGCTTACTCACACACATATGCGATGGGCATTAGTTACGCGTAGCTGTTGTTATTAGGATATGTGTAAGTTGTAAGATTTTTTGTGGTATTTATTGTTATAGTCAGTGATATATTTTTGTTCAGTATTAGTGTCAAACATGGTTAGACCGAAGAAGCAGGTAAAGTCGAATGAGCGTGCTGATGCAGAAATGTCATCGGACCCTCAAATAGATCAACCTTCGCACACTTCAGTGCAAGTCCTTGATGTTGTAAATATAGATGATAACGATTTATTACCTCATATTCCGAGCGAAAATGAAACTGAGGAGTTGTCAACACAGTCGGACATTATTGCAGTTAAACCTTTAGAAGTGAATGATAATATGTCTACCGCCCAAGGGGCATAAATTGGCTATTCTCAAGCTATGCCACTACCGGATAGTAAAATGCTAGCATTATTATTTATATAATAATATATAATATTATTATAAATATTATATAATTTATATAATATATTTATATAAGTTCAGTTTCATGGAACAGGAAAAGGAAAAGGGCAGGCGAGAAAAGGCTATAGAAGAACAGCAAGTCGAGCTCACGGAGCAGGAGCGTGATAGGAAATTCATTGAACAAATAAACAATATTTGTATAGAACTAGATAAGGAAATTGTCTAGAGAATGATACTGGTGTTAGTCGATGACGTATTTCAACAATATTGTGTTACGACTTATTTCAACAAAGAAATCAATGCAATAAAAACTAGTATTAAACCGTTGCCAAATACACAAATTCAAGTGGATAATCGTCAAACCGAAGCAGATAAGAGAGAAACGCAGTTCAACGCTTTGACTACTAGTGTGGAGTCGATACAGAATGATATCCCCACAGAAGTACAGAAACAGGAACGAACGGAAGTAGCTAAGGCATTGAACATTGAAAATCACAATCTTGAAACAATGTCAGCACACAGCAGTGAGGTCGCTGGTACTGACGGGCAAAACAACATAGAAAATTTGGCGTCAACCTCTGTCGCAGAGCATAATCGACCAAATTTCGGTACTCAATCTGTATTTACCCCGGCAATTTGTTTCACCAAGAAACCCGAATAATGAAGCAGTGTGTATTTACAATAAAGTCAGTACACCGCCTGCTAATGACAACTCCATACACTAAAGTACCTTAATGCATCAAGAGAGCTTGATTAAACACCGCCAATTTCAAGTATTCAACAAGGAGAGTAAAAAGAATATTCATCCCGTAGTTTTTATTAGAAACTTTAGAAGTGTTCTTCAGAAGTCTTGGACGGACGAACGGGAAATCCAGTTTGTGGTTTCACACAGTTCCGGTGACGCATCGCTCTGGTCGTTGAACGCAGCAGAAACATGCTAAACATTTAACGAATCTGAAAAGGCGTTTCTCTACCAGTTCTGGTCAGGGCGTCGATTCAAGAACAAGTAAGGAAGATTGTATGTAATGCAGTAATATATAACCCGAGGACAGGCTCTTTGAGAAAATAATTTGAAAAGTACATTAATGTGACAAAGTATTGGGATGAACCAGTAACCACACGAGACCTGTTACGAGAATTGAGGGCTAGATTGCCAATAGATGTTAGAGAGAAACTGGTTAACGTCACAAGTACTGATCTTAAGGAATTTTTATCTGTGAAAGACACGTTAGACTTAGTGCAAGAAGACGCCAGAAAGAATTCTTACACAATAAACAGTGCCAACAGTTCTAACGGAAAAAGTTCCTGGAACGGAAGCGATAAAAACAGGGGCTAGGGCAGTCCCAAGTAAAACGGAAACAAAACCCATGGCTATGGAAAGTATAGTAATAGTAAAAATATTTACAAATAAATATCTGATTCCTTCTGTAATAAAAATACAGGGATATTACAAATGATTGAAGCGATTTCACAGCTCTACAACAACTTTATTATTTGAGATATTTTCACAATGCTTTGCACACACATAGAAAAACTCAAAAAGTTTTTTTAGGCATTCACAAATGTTCGATATGTGCCTCTTTAGTGATTCGGCAGACATCAAGCCGATAATCAAGTTCCTGCCACAGTCGGTGCAGCATGTCCCCATCAATGAGTTGAAAGCATCGTTGATGCGACTTCGCAGTTCTGGCACGTTTCTTGGTAGAGGAGGTTTAAACACTTAATCTTTCACATAAACCCACAGAAAGAAATCGCATGGGGTTAAGTCGGGAGAGCGTGGAGGCCATGACATGAATTGCTGATCATGATCTCCACCACGACCGATCCATCGGTTTTCCAATCTCCTGTTTAAGAAATGCCGAACATCATGATGGAAGTGCAGTGGAGCACCATCCTGTTGAGAGATAAAGTCGGCGCTGTCGGTCTCCAGTTGTGGCATGAGCCAATTTTCCGCGGGCTACGCGTGAAACTTGCCCGCACGCGTTCAACCGTTCTTCGCTCACTGCAGGTTGACCCGTTGATTTCCCCTTACAGAAGCATCCAGAAGCTTTAAACTGCGCATACCATCGTCGAATGGAGTTTGCAGTTGGTGGATCTTTGTTGAACTTCGTCCTGAAGTGTCGTTGCACTGTTATGACTGACTGATGTGAGTGCATTTCAAGCACGACATACGCTTTCTCGGCTCCTGTAGCCATTTTGTCTTACTGCGCTCTCGAACGCTCTGACGGCAGAAACCTGAAGTGCGACTTCAGCCGAACAAAACTTTATGAGTTTTTCTACGTATCTGTAGTGTGTCGTGACCATATGTCAATGAATGGAGCTACAGTGAATTTATGAAATCGCTTCAATCATTTGTAATAGCCCCGTAATTACTAGGAGACCAGTGACTACCAACATCCGAATGAGAATAAAAGGCAATATAGTAATGAAAAGGCCCACAATAATAGTAATTTTAATCGTAAAAGACGAAAAGAAAAATCGGACAGTCCGTACAAGGATAAACCAAACAACATGCGTGGGGACAATTAACATTGGCAACAACCAGGGCCAAGTCAATGGCAGCCGCAACAAAATTTTATGAATCTGGTTCAGCCAGTAAATTATGTACAGGATATACCCATGCCGAATAACCAGTACCCACAATGGTGGACCCGAGTAGACCACCTCCGAATGCAGAATCACAAAATGTGAAAATAGCAGAGTTATCCTTGGAGCCGAAACAGACTACACCAAAGTCAACAAACTAATCTCGGTACCTGTAGGCATTCGCCAGGAGACCGAGATTAAGAATGAAGGCAATAGTTCTATGTTAGAGAACGTTAATATGATTCGATATCAGGATGATTAGAAAATGGAAGATGATCTCTAACAAGAATGTACCGTCACTGATAGGGAAGAAAACGAAAGTATTCAAGCAAAAGTCAATGGAACCATCAATGATCTAGCAAACCATTATCGTCCTCGACACAGGTGCCAGTGTAACAGTGATGAATGATCAATTTTTTAAGATGGTAACATAAAATAAAAAGACTGCCGATTTTGTCTGTTACGAATTGCAAAGTTGCAGGAGCGCTGGGAAAGAAGGCACAAGTGCCGGCCGGTGGCCGTGCGGTTCTAGGCGCTACAGTCTGGATTCACGCTATCGCTACGGTCGCAGGTTCGAATCCTGCCTCGGGCTTGGATGTGTGTGATGTCCTTAGGTTGGTTAGGTTTGAGTAGTTCTAAGTTCTAGGGGACTGATGACCTCAGAAGATAAGTCCAATAGTGCTCAGAGCCATTTGAACTATTAGAAGGCACAAGTTATTAAGTACCAGACACAGATTGAGGTTTCCTTTGGAAATGATAGCGTTATATGCACGTCCCTATTAATGGAAAACTTATCAATACCGGTGTTATTGGGCGTTGAGTTTTTACGGGAGAGAGAGGTAATAATAGATCTCGCCTGGGGAACATGTGTACTGAAGTACCGGCAGCGACCAATAATGTTGAAGCTAAATTTTGAGTTCGGTGCGAGCCTTCCGGTGACAAGAGAATTAGATGTATCTGTCAACAAACAAAAATTGTTGGTGTTAGAAAATGGTCACCAACAAAAGTGTCATATTAACCGAACAATGATGTATCCAATATCATGGATGACATCGGTGCAACAATAGAGGAGACGGTGAAAGAGGCAACTTGCACTGACGCTTCACAGGCTGGAAAATTAATAAAATTGCTATCCAGATTCCATGAAGTATTTATACATCAACCAGGCATCATATAAGATAATGTTTATGATATGAAAGTGTATCCAATAACATCTATTGTAGAGCTTCAAACTCGGTCCCCTGCACAAAGAAAAATGAAGTAATGAAGGAAATCCGAAAAATGCTGGACTGGCGAATTATTGAAACATCAAATTCACCTTATAGTAGCCCATTGCTGGCCATAACCATAGCAGATAAAAGTATACGTTTAGTTCTCGACGCACGAGACATCAACAAGGTAATTGTGCCAGTGCGAACAAGGCCTAAAAACCTCTAGGGGCAAATTCAGAAGTTCTTTGGTAAGAAATATCTGACCTCACTTCATTTGCGTTCTTCATTTTGGCAGATCCTATTATCTAAGGAAAAGAGACAACATACTGCTTTTGTATGTGGGGGCCGAAGCTACCAATTCTGTGTTCTTCCCTTTGGCTTGAATAATAGTGTGAGCATGTTCATATCAGCTTTAGATAATGTACTGGGCCCCAGCTGTTAGATCAGGTCGCAGCATATGTGGATGACCTTTTGCTAGCGACAGACACTTGGGAAGAACACTTTGATTTCATACAGAACGTGCTGGACAAGTTTCTAGCAAGGGGAGTAACAGTAAATTTAAAAAAATCCAAGTCTACTCGACAAGAAATAAAATTCTTAGGTCACATAATTGCGCCTCAAGGGATAAGAGCTGATCCAAGCAAAATGGACCCACGGACATAAAAAAGGAAAATAGCATAAGTTCCATTGGGTTAGCATCCTTTTTTCGAAGATATCTGACGACTCAGCAGCTTAACAGCGAAGCGTCACCGGGCCTGCTAAAGAAAAATGAACAATGGTGCTGGGCTTCGCAATGCACGGAAGACTTTGACAATATCAAGGAGGCACTCATTAATGTACCGATTCTCCATGGGCCGGATGTGTTGAATGATTTATTCATTGCATCAGACGCCTCAAATTATGGAGTCGAGGCATGCCTTTTTCAGAGTGAACAGATATATAGTAAACTGGAAGTCAAAATGATCGGATTTGCCAGTAGAATACTATCAAAATGTGAAGGCTCCTGCACAGTGACTGAACTAGAGGCACTCGCTGTAGTATTTGCTTTTGAAAAATTCCGTTACTATGCATATGGGAATCATGATAACGTCCTATGTGTCCATCAGGCTTTGAGCTTTATGTGAACTTGCAAGTTACTGCATGGATGTTTAGCTCGATGGAGTCTAGATCTACAAGAATATGACTTTGAAATCAGGCACGTTCATGGACCTGATAATGTAATTGCCGACACATTATCCAGGCGACAGCAAGCCTTACCAGAGTTTGCAGCATTAATTGAAAACCCCACAGAATGTAAGATCATGCTGATAAAGGAGAAAGCTTACAGAATAAAGTACCTAGCGTTGTGGAAAAACTCAGACAATGCCCAGGAAGTAATCCGATGTGGAAGAATATCAAAGATATATAGCGCAAGGAAAATGACAGAGCCTTCTACTAGTATTATCAGTTGAGCAACGATATTCCGTTTTACAAATCAGACATTCCTAATAGTAGTTGGCGAGTATATAATCCCTCAGAGCAGCTTGAAGATCTAATTTGGTTAACACATCGTGCATGTGGGCATTTCGGCAATTTAAAATGCACAATGAAGATTAATCATTATTGCTACTATCCTAATTTGAAAAAAAAATTACAAGAAGTAATAAGTACCTGTAAGATATACCAGAAAGTGAAACCGAGAAATGTATGCAGGGACACTGAATTACATCGCATTATTGCACGACGCCCACGACAGATCGCAGCTATCGACATTTCAGAGGCCGGCCGCGGTGGTCTAGCGGTTCTGGCGCTGCAGTCCGGAACCGCGGGACTGCTACGGTCGCAGGTTCGAATCCTGCCTCGGGCATGGGTGTGTGTGATGTCCTTAGGTTAGTTAGGTTTAAGTAGTTCTAAGTTCTAGGGGACTTATGACCTAAGATGTTGAGTCCCATAGTGCTCAGAGCCATTTGAACCATTTTTGACATTTCAGAACCCCTACCAACTGCTAGAGGGGGGGGGGGAGTGCTGAAAAAATGTATCCACTACGAAAGGCAACTGCCAGCAGTAAGGTTAACAATGGCTCTGAGCACTGTGGGACTTAACATCTGAGATCATCGGTCCCCTGGACTTACAATTACTTAAACCCAACTAAGGACCTCACACATCCATCCCCGAGGCAGGATTCGAACCTGCGACCGTGGCGGTCGCGCGGTTCCAGACTGAAGCGCCTAGAACCGCTCGGTCACTCAGGCCTGCTGAGGTTAACAAACTATTATATCAAGTTTGTCGGATACTGTGTTAACTGACAATGCTACATATTTCACTGGAGAGAGGTAGAATGATCTTATGGAAGGACATAACATCAAAAATGTCTTGATTTCACGGTTTTCTCCCAGCAGTCATCTGCTCGAGAGAACTTTTAGAGAGCTAAACTGGTACATTCGAACTTACGCCCACAATAAGCGCACTAAATGGGTAGAATACCTAAATAGTTGTATGGAAATCTACAATAATTTAACGCACATATTAACCGGTTTTATACCATGTGAAGTAATGCACGAACAGAAGGACAAAGTAAATGAATGGGCCAATGCCATACCAAAGTTCCAAGAAGAAAAAATAACACATCAGGAGAGACTGGATATGGCATTACAGAATGTAAGTCGTCAAGTAGAGCTCCGCAAGGCGAAATTCGATAAAAAAACCTTTGTAACAAAAAGGAATACTGTGTCGATGAATTGGTAAAGCTAAGAACACATCACAAGGCATCTTTAATCAAGATGAAGAATAGAAATTTACAATTATTTTACGAATGACCATTTAAAATTATCTCAATCCCACGTGACGGATGTTATGTACTACAAGATGTCAGTACAGGGAACCTAAAAGGACTATTGTCATAGAGACATTAAGAAATATTTTCAGGAGGAAACCACTTTTGAGTCTCTGTAAGCAGAATAATAAGTCCAGTGCAAGTGCACAATAGCACAATTTTAAATATGTAAATTATACTTATAGTTAAAATGTTATTATATTAGATTATATTTACTTTCATTCCAATTTATCCACAGTGAAGAGATCCTCCAGGATGTAGAACATGTCAGAAAAACAACAATACATGACAAATGTTTATAGATCAAAGTAATAAGCTAATGTAACATTCCACAGGTCCCAAATGAATGATCATCATTTTTTAATGAACACTGTATGAAAGGATCATTTTACAAATACTAATGAACCGAATTTAAAATAAAAATGTTTTTTATTTATTTATAAAGTAATAAACGTATAATACAACTACTATAACACTTATTTACAATGAATACATTACTACACTGAAATGGTGCAGATGTTAGATTGTACTTACACAGACACACACACAAACACACACACACACACACACAGAAATTATATATATATCAGTTGGTTCTACTGAGAAATTCATTAATGGTGTAGAAGGAGTTGGCCACCAATGAATCCTCTAGGCTTCTCTTAAACTGAATTTCATTTGTTGTTAAGCGTTTTATGGCTGCTGGCAAGTTATTGAAAATGTGTGTTCCTGAATAATGCACCCCTTTTGTACAAGCCTAAGTGACTTTAAATCCTTGTGAAGATTATTCTTATTTCTAGTATTGATTTCATGAATTGAGCTGTTGGTTTGAAAAAGTGATATATTTTTAATGACAAATTTCATTAAAGAATAAATATATTGGGAAGCAGTTGTTAGTGCCCCCAGTTCCCTTAACATGCTTCTGCAGGATGTTCTTGAGTTCAGACCATATATAACTCTTACTGCACGTTTTTGTGCCTGGAAAACTTTAGCTTGGCTTAATGAATTAGCCCAAAAAATAATCCATATGACATTATGGAATGAAAGAAAACATAGTATGCCAGCTTTTTCATTTTTATATCCGCTATGTCTGACACAATTCGCATAGACATTTGTTAAGACGCTTCAGTAGTTCTGTGGTCTGCTTTTCCCACTTGAATTTATTATCAAGCTGTAATCACAAGAATTTAACACTGTCCACTTCTTCTATCTGCTTGTCATTGTATGTCAGGCATATACTCGTGGGACACCCCTTACAAGTTGTGAACTGCACTTAGTGTGTTTTTTGAAACTTTAGTGACAAAGAATTGATAGGAACCAGTGATTAATGTCCGCAAATACTTTATTAGCTGATATTTATAAGACTACACTTGATTAGCTATTTATTGCGATGTTTGTATCATTGGCAAACAAAACGAACTTGGCATCTGGTAATGTTACTGATGAAAGGTCATTCATATACACAAGAAAAAGTAAGGGCCCTAAAATGGAACCTTGTGGGGCCCCACATGTAATTAGTTCCCAGTTTGATGATGCCTGATAACTTGATACATGTCTCTTTCCTAATAACACCCTTTGTTTCCTGCCAGAGATATAAGATTTGAACCATTCTGCAGCATTTCATGTTACACTATAATATTCTAATTTGCTTAAAAGGATATTTTGATTTACACAGTCATATGCCTTTGACAGATCACAAGATATACCAGTTGCCTGCAAATTTTTTATCTAAAGAATTAAGCAAATTTTCACTGTAAGTGTAGATAGCCTCCCCAATATCAGAACCCTTTAGCAGTCTGAACTGTGACTTCGACACTATGTTATTTGAGATAAGATTGTTATAAAGCCGATTGTCCATTACTTTTTCTTAAATATTTGAGAATGCTGGTAAAAGTAAAATTGGATGGAAATTTGATGCTATTTCTTTATCTCCCTTCTTAAACAGTGGCTTAACTTTAGCATATTTTAACCATTCTGGAAATATTCCACAGATAAACGACTGGTTACACAGATCGCTTAATATGTTACTTAACTCGGAATTACATTCTTTAATTAGCTTTGTTGATATTTCATCATACCCACTACATGTTATTGATTTTAAAGATTTTATGATAGAGATTATTTCTGCTGGGGTAATGAGGGTCAAATTCATATTACGGAAGTTACTTGAAATGTCTGGTCTGAGGTATTCCATAGCAGCATCTACAGAACCTGACAAATCCATCTTTTCCGTAACAGTTATAAAATGTTCGTCAAAATGTTCTGCAACGCTATACACATCTGTAACCAATGTATCATTTACTCTTAATGCTATTTGTCCCTCTTCATGTCCAGTTCTACCAGTCTCCTTCACTATATCCCAGACTGTCTTTATTTTGCTATCTGATATGACTAACTTTTCCTTATAATATATTTGCTTTGATGTGCATATTACAGTTTTTAATATTTTGCAGTATTTCTTGTAATATGCTATAGCATCAACATCAGAATTGTTTCTGATTGACAGATGCAGTTTTCTTTTTGTTTTACAAGATATACCTGTTCCTTGAGTAATCCATGGCTTCTTTGTAGACTTTTCTCTAAAATTGGTAACTTTTTATGGACAACAGTGTTCGAATAAGGTAAGCACTTTATTAGCAAAAGTGTTATATTTTTCACTCATGCCATGATGACTGTAAACGTCAGTCCAGTGAATGTCTCTGAGGAGTGTCCTAAAATAATCAATTTTTGACTTATTGATTACTTGAGATCAGATTTAACAGATTTTATATCCTGTTCAGTATTAACATTTAACATAAGAATATGTCATAATCTGAAACACCATGGACTATTGGTTTTGTAATATAATTTTGTTCATTGGTCTTATCTATAAAGATATTATCAATGGCTGTTTGTGAGCAATTGGCTACCCTAGTGGGGAACTTTACAGTGGGAATTAAGTTGAATGAGGGTGCTACGAACTCAAATAGGTTCTTATTGGGAGAGTCTTTAGGGATATCTATATTGAAATCACCAGCAACCACAATTTCTTTGTTTTTGGTTGTTAAATGGGCCAGTACAGCTTCAAGGTGGTTTACAAACAGATTAAAGTTACCTGCAGGTGCTCGACATACACTTAATATTATGAAGGATTTTTTGTGAAATTCTACTTGTGTTGCACATGCTTCCATATGCCGTTGTAGGCAAAATTTATGAATGTCTATGTTCTTAAATTTATGACAGTTCCAGATTATAAGTAATATCGCGAATTTATATGTACTAGTCTGTAAGCTCACATGTCAGTAGTTAAACTATAGTATTCATGAAGCATAAATCCCAAAGGAAGAGGATAATGTTTTTACGATAAAATTTTAATTATTCTGAAAATGTCATTTACACTATAGAAATTAGTATAATTGTAATCTCAGTAAACGTAATTTTCTTATCTTTTCTATGTATGAGCTATAGGTTACATAGGTTAAATACTGTGTTTATCATGTAAGAGGGTGAAAACTTTAATTAATCTGAAAAGGTCATTTACTCTGTAGAAGTTAGTATAATTGCTATATCAGTAAACATAATTTTCTTATCTTTTCTATGTAGTTTATAGAAGTTGCGAATACATATATGCTGTGTATATTCATGTACGAGGGTAAATGGGTCATGAATACTTCTATGAACCCCACCTATGTAAACACATACACGTGACGGATAATATTGTGAGAGTTCGCGTGTTTGTCTGTATCCGCATTCGCTCTTTATGGAGCATCCTCTTATTGTGTACCGTTTTGGGTACGTTTCTTCTTACGCAGTTATATTTGCCATTAGCTCTCATGAGCTTTTCTCTTGTTAGATGAACCGAACATGGACATCTGTCCCATAATCTGGTAGCAATTCTAACAAGAATATAAATGAATCAGTAGAAATGAACATAAATAAAATGTATGTCATAAAATATGACAATGTACTGGTATCTACACAATTCAGTGATGGTCCTACGGTCAGAACAATGTAGAGGATTCTAACAGTCATCTTGTCTTATTTGTTTTTGAAAGTACATCATCTTTCTTATCATGTTATTACAATATGTTACAACGTGAACATGAACAAAAATCGTTACTTTGTAAAGTGTCAGTTGTATATAAGATTGTCTGTTGTGTGGTTTATGAAACACTAGAAGCAATCAGGACAATGAAGCGTGACTCACAAGAACTATGAAAGTCTAGTGGACGCGTGAAAAACTGTGTTTTCTTTTAAGGAAAGTGAGGGACAGTGATTATATCTACGATCATTGAACATATGAACGCTCATAGAGTGTTAATGTTAGCAGCAATGACATGGTCGTTGAAAAACTATTAACAGTATAAAAACTGATATAAAATATCAGACCTCAAGTAAAGCTGTTACGGGTTATCTGTGCTTGTTGAAGGTTATGAGACAACGGTACAACCAGTGGCACGTCAGAAATATAATGAACACTGGCTACGCAGCTCCTCACGGATATGTTTGCTTACCACAGAAAATAATCAGAGCACAGGATGGATGCCAGAATGAAAAACGGTGCAGTGTCGTACATATGCATAGCTAATTGAAGTTGACAATGAATTACTACATTTAAATGAACAGTGTTAAGATGCACGACATCGTCCGAAAACAAATTCTATGAATCCGTCTGAATGAAAGTGAACTTGAAACTAACACTTCGTCCACAGGATGAATATAATATTTACCTTGTTACTGATAACCCTTTTCGACATTTGATGTACCCACCTTGTACCAGAGGGACGTGGAAAGAGCGAAGAGGGACGTGCTGCAGCAGTACTTCCAAACAACAACAGATCCAGACCAAGGTGCGACCGACAGCAGCCGACGCTCAATCCACGTGGTCGGGGGCGTTCCAGCAGCGGTCTCCACCTGCCTGCGATCCAGCGGCTCGACGCGGAGGCGGCTGCGCGACGTCACCAGGGAATCGTTAGACGAACTTTTGTTATTTTGAATGACATGAAATTTTAATTGTCATGTTAAACCTCAGTGAAAGAATCTCTTGATCTCTGATACAACAATACACGAACGTAAATACTCGTGTTCAAAATATTATCTGCTATAGTCATGTCAAGCCTGACGCATAAGAGAAAGTAATTGTATTTTCTTGAAGGCCCTTGCACAGTTTTGTTCCCACGTTTCCGGATCCAGTGAACCAAGATAGGGGGGGGGGAGGGGGTTATAAGTTAATCCGGGAAATCTCTGTGCATTTTCCAAGATTTTACAGTTACTGAAGTCATTTACATAATCTCATTAACACTAAGTGTATCATGAGTTACTGAGTGTTGTATCTGAACATTTGCATGGTGAGAACAGTGTGTTAAAGAAGTGAAAGCGAACAATAAGCAACGTCGATATGGTGGTCTGATAAAAAAATACACTATATAAACCAGTCCTTTTTTTCAGCTGAAGGGGCAATGTAGTATCTACGCCTATATTTTATTCAGAATAGTATTCACGAGCCGGCTGCTGTGACCGAGTGGTCCTGGGAGCTTCAGTCTGGAACAGCGATGCTGCTACGGTCGCACGTTCGATTCCTGCCTCAGGCGTGGATGTGTGTGATGTTATTAGGTTAGTTACGTTTAAGTAGTTCTAAGTCAATGGGACTGTTAACCCCTCAGATGTCAAGTCCCATAGTGCTTAGAGCCATTTGAGCCAGTATTCACGACAGCGTTGTGTGTGCAATGTGAATAAACGTTACATATCGTGATATTAATAAAAAGGACTTCATTGTTAGTAAAACAATAAATAATTATTGTCTATGAAATAACTTAATATTTCGTAAAAAAATTGTATCTCAACAGTACCCATAGAAAAAAAATAATGAAAATCTCAAGCTTTTGTTATCTATGATTCTTCTAGGAAAATCCTTTTTCTTGTTCGTACTGTTCTACTGATAGGATGTGACTGATGTCGCGTAACACAGACTTCAGTACAAAACTGTATTGGTAAGTTAATATTTGAATAATAGAGTTTATGTGTCACTGAAATGAATCTTCTGTGTTTGGAGTTTTAGTTCATTGCAATTCTAGTCTTTTATAAATGTTGAGTTTCCTATTCAGCATTAAGCGCTCTTGATATGCAGCGCGGTTTATTGGTAAATGCTGAATAATAAGCTATTAACATTGAGAAATATTTTCAAGTGTTAGTGCATGTAGTGAACATACAAAAAGATTTAATATATATTATTTGTTAATAGTAAAACAGGGCCTGAAGCAGAATCGATAAGTGATTGTCTTATCTTAGCCACCATCTTAGTGAGATATTGCAGCTAGAGTTTTAAATTTATTTTCTATTCAGACACCGATGTCTGGCCCAGAATCCACTCTGAGGTAATAAATTCCAGTTAAACTGTGAATACAGAACTTCTATAAATGCAAACAGCATCTCACGTGACATAAATTCTTATCTGCTGATGTAAGAAGCCTGGTTATTTCGTAATAACTTTCATGAAATATTTTGACAGGAAAAGGTACGTTAGTGTTGTGTGCGTGTGGTGTTGTGTGACAAAACTGTTCATTTTGCTTAAGGAAAAATGTTGCCACCTGGAATAACAGAAGCGTTAACTTCGATAAGCAATCCGCAACTAGTAAAGAAACTGTTATATAACAGCACTGAAAATTACTAAAAATCATTACTCTTATTTAGTTCAGATTACTTATCATACATTTAGTTTGTTTGCTAGTCATATTGATTATTTTTGTGCATGAACTTAGTGCCATTTACATTGTTTGACAGACATCATTGCTACACGTTCCTAGGTGAAGGTTTCTTTAAGAGAATAACGAACATTAGCCAGGAAAAGCAGTGATTAAATCGAACCTAATGTTGCATTATTAATAAGTAATTAGTTTTATTGTAATCTTGCTGAAATTACACAACACGCAATCTGACAATATTACACAACAGAGGGAAGGGAAAAATATCGAGAAATTTTGAAAGAGATGGGATTAAAACACAGCGTTCCGTTTTGCAAAGTGTGCGGTATACTCGAAAGCAATAAAAAATAATGATAAAGAAACAAAAAAGCAAGTGCTATTCAATGACGAAACGTAACTGCATTTGCAGTATAAATTGAAAACGTGCTAGCAGCATGAAGTAGCTCCGCATGTAATGACTAATAGCATCGTAGGCCAAAGAGCTATTGTTGTCCAAACTGGGGGAGCAATGGGTTTCGTAGACAGAGCGGTGTTAATTTGTGATTCTAAATCTAAATCCCAAGAAAAGAATGGAGATGATTATCACAAATGGTTAGAAGAGGAACTAATTTCTGACATTCCAGCAAGTAGTGCTGTTGTTCTTGATAACTCACAGTATCACTCAGTTCACATCAATAAAGCCCCCACTACAGTAGCTCGCAAAAAGGACTTAACTGAGTGGCTCATTTAGAAAAGAATCTGGTTTTCGCTGATGTTCACAAGAAAAGAGCTTTTACAAATCGTTCTCCATAACAATCTAAAGCCTGCTTTTAACATACATGCAGTTTTAGGGCGTAATGGATATACTGCTTTGAGGCTACAACTAAATCAATGCTATTTTAAGCCATTAGAGGTAATGAATAAAAAATTCCACAAAAACGTTTCATTCATTAATTTAACTACTCTAAAACAAATAAACAAGAGTATTTATGTAAGACTGCTCAATGTAAAATCTTGAGAACATGCAATAGGTATTGCAAACGAATATCGGTGTAGAATTGAGTTGATGGAAGAAACAAAGAATGAAGATGAAGTGGCACAGGTACAGCAGATGAAGAACTTGGTGTCTGCAGCTTGTGTGATGGACCATCCACTTTATAACTCTAAAACTAAGCCTAGTGCAGTTTTCATTCCATCACTGTAGTTGTGCCGTCCTTCCCTCCTTCCTCCCACAGCCCCTATTATGCAATGACTCATTAAAAACCGACCGAGGCGCCCATATAATTTAAATTGGTGCGTACACATCTGGTTTAAATGCAGAAGGTACATGACAGAAAAAACCAATGTTATATATATAAAAGAATGTATCTCACTGCTGTAACTCTCTGAGAAATAACTCAATAAAACATGTTCAAAGCCCCACAAGAGTGTAACGTTTCTTGTGTGGACCTATGTCAATTAATATTTCTATTATTTATTAATTTGTAAGTCACCGTGACGCACACTTTATCTGGAACACCCTTTACGTCTGAGACAAATCCTGGAGAAAACGTTCGACCCCAGGACAGGAACGCATCACCTCCTTACATACCGTAAAGCAACGTATAACAGTATAGACGGAGAGCACTCATATCATACCCTGGGTACACTGGGAAAACCTAGAAATTAGTAAGGCTATTGAGAATGACACGGAACGAGACCAGAAACGAGACACGAAGTAGCATAAGAACGGGAAGAATGATGCCTGAAATGCAAGATACCGAAAACGGGATGCGCAATGGAGATAAGCTGACCTGACTCCTTTTTAGTGTTGCTCTGGAGGAGGTGGCGAGAGATGCAAATCTTTTGAGCAAGGGACGATCTCCCATAAGTCGGTGCAGATACCCTCTTATGAGGATGACAAGGTTATAGTGGCCAGAACCTGAAAGCCATATATCACTCTTCAACAGGCTACCTGTCACATGGGATTAAACATGCAGAAAACTAAATACACGGCTGCCAGAAAGGTATGCAAGGAGGAAATGTCGGCCTCAACAAAAGTGGGAAACCATACCTTTGAGAAAGTTGGGCAGTTGAAGGGGCCGGGATCGAAAAGTACCTCCTGAAACGACACTCCCTGTGACATCGAACTGGGTCTAGTAGCTGGCAGTGGAGCCTACATTGCTACAACAAGGTTTTTCATCAAGGATCTCATGCTACTCCGCTACGAAACACCAGACCTGTGCTCGCTCACGCCTCCGAAACTTGGGCCCTAGCGACAAAATACATAAAAATGCTGGATGCACTCAAAACAAATCATTTTTAAATGATTTTTTTTTTCAGCTAACAAGACAAGCCTTAGATGCCTTGGCGTTACAGAACATGTGTCTCAAGTGACGAAGGTGTTGATATTTGGCTACCATGGGAACTCTTTTAGGTGTTGTCGGGTACAGTGAGGAAATCCATTTTCACTGCACTAATCATTGTTACGAAGAGCGATTTTTTTAACACAGACATGGAGAAGGTATATGACATAAACACGTCAAAAAGAAATTTGCAACACCTCGGTTCCGAGAGTTCCGAAACCTGTACAGAAAATTGCAATAGAGATAAACATTAACATCATTTTTGCCATTTTTATTCCTCATAAAAACCACACGTTGCATGTTGTACCACCATACAGCGAGACCTTCAGAGGTGGTGGTCCAGATTGCTGTACACACCGGGCCCGCATCTCGTGGTCGTGCGGTAGCGTTCTCGCTTCCCACGCCCGGGTTCCCGGGTTCGATTCCCGGCGGGGTCAGGTATTTTCTCTGCCTCGTGAGGGCTGGGTGTTGTGTGCTGTCCTTAGGTTAGTTAGGTTTAAGTAGTTCTAAGTTCTAGGGTACTGATGACCATTGATGTTAAGTCCCATAGTGCTCAGAGCCATTTTTTTGTACACAACGGTACCTCTAATACCATGTAGTACGTCCTCTTGCATTCCTGTAAACGTCGTGGCGTGCTATCCACAAGTTCATCAAGGAACTGTAGATCCAGGTTGTCCCACTGCTCAACAGCGATTCGGCTAAATCCCTCAAAGTGGTTGGTGGGTCACGACGCCCTTTTTAGTCTATCCCATTCATGTTCGATAGGGTTCATGTCTGGAGATCATGCTGGCCCCTCTAGTCGAGCGATGTCGTTATCCTGAAGGAAGTCATTCACAAGATGTGCACGATGGGGCCGCGAATTGCCTTCCATGAAGACCAATGCCTCGCCAATAAGCTGTCGATATGGTTGAATTATCGGTCGGAGGATGGCATTCGCGTTTCTTACAGCCATTAATGCGCCTTCCGTGACGACCTGCGGCGTATGTCGGCCCCACATTATGCCACCCCAAAACAATTGGCAACGTCCACCTCGCTGCACTCGCTGAACAGTGTGTCTAAAACGTTCAGTTTGACCGGGTTGCCTCCAAACACGTCTCCGACGATTGTCTGGTTGAATGCATGTGCGACATTCATCGGTGAAGAGAACGTGATACCAATCCTGAACGGTCCAATCGGCATGTTGTTGGCCCATCTGTACCGCGCTGCATGGTGTCGTGTCTGCAAAGTTGGATCTCGTCATGTACGTCGGGAGTGAATTTGCGCATCGTGCACCTCGTTGCGCACAGTTTGAGTCGTAACACGACGTCCTGTGGCTGCGCGTAAAGCGTTATTCAACATGGTGGCGTTGTTGTCAGGGTTCCTCCGAGAAATAATCCGTAGGTGGCGGTCATCTACTGCAGTAGTAGCTCTTGGGCGGCCTGAACGAGGAATGTCACCGACAGTTCTTGTCTCTCTGTATCTCCTCCACTTCCGAACAACATCGCTTTGGTTCGCTCCGAGATGCCTGGATACTTCCCTTGTTGATAGCCCTTCCTGGCACAAAGTAACAATGCGGACGCTATTGACCATCTAGGCATGGTTGAACTAGAAACAACACAAGCAGTATACCTCCTTCCTTGTGGATGACTGGAACTGATCGGCTGTCAGATCCCTTCCGTCTAATAGGCGCTGCTCACGCATGGTTTTTTTATATCTTTGGGCGGGTTCAGTGACATCTCGGAACAGTAAAAGGGACTGTGTCTGTGATAAAATATCCACGGTCAACATCTATCTTCAGGAGTTCAGGGAACTGGGGTGAGGTAAAACTTTTTTTGATGTGTGCATGTTGTAAAGGTTATGCTTTCGGTTTGTTTCGTTTTAGCTTAGTGCAGCACGTAAGGTAAAGTTAATGAGACCGCATTATTATTCTTGTAAATGGAATGTTTCTTGGATTTACAACAGAAGTCATAGTATTTTATGAGGTCACAGGTGAAAACTGTATGTAGTGACCAGCTTTCCAGCTGAATGGAGTCATCCGCAAGGCACAAGGTTTCCATCTGATGAATTCTCATCAGGTCTTGGGCGACTGGTTCATACGTGGTTCCTCCTGTAATAGCTCATTCTCAGCCACCAACGACCGATGTTCTGCAGTACCCCTACTTGATGCTACTATGTAAATTGTTAAATGTCTCTTGGTAGATACAATAACGAAAACGAGAGCTTATTTGTAAACTTTAAGGTCCGTCTTTACAGAGTATTTTGTACACATTTCGAAATAAAATGTCAAGTGAACACTATAGTAGGGCACCTAGGTCTACAACGTTTAATCCCAGTAAGAATCCTTGTCTGGTTTTACTGTTTCTTCCATTATAATTGTTTAAACTACTCCTCAGAACAGGACGGCTGTGAAACTGCTAACTTTGATACTTCTTTGATGGACCAAGTGAAACTGAATATATCATGCAAACTTCAGTTCGCTACTTTTGAAGCAAAGAAGGTTTGTCCGGAATGTACATAATATCACTAAGTTCACAAACAACTAATTTACTTATCAGAACGATATAAGGACCCACATGCGTCAATACACAGTGTGTTTTTTTTAATTTACGAAAAAGGCGCATTGTACTAATAAAATGTGCTAAGTGTCTATCATACAATGGATCACCTCCTAAAGATTCCTCCTGCGTAGGAGTGGTCAATTTTGTATATTGAAATGGGAACTCCCCTCCTCTCTCATTTTTATTCCATATTCAGATTCTACGCCGAAAACTACGCACGGTTTACTCAAACAATTGTTCCCCATTCGTGGTAGAAGGTTCTATCATTGACAAATATCACGTGTGGGTGTTTTTGCAGTTAACAACCGACGCAACTGTTCTAACGGTAGATACCTATGTTCAAACATTACTCCAGTGTAATAATTGTGATTACACAGTACAAATAATATGGCTAGTCATCGATATTTCAGGCAAATAAGCTACTGGTTTAGTAACCTAGTCCTCTGTTGCTTATGGAGTTGATCGTGGTGTCCCCCAACCCATCGCAATGCTTGATTTCGGTGGCCGTCCTCGAACTCCACCATAAGAATGACTGATTTCGGTGTGTGTTTCGATCCAAACTCTAACTCTCGCGCTGACAGCTAAGCGGCTACCGAATACAAACAACAACCACAGTTGCAACATAAAATGTCCATGAAGCGATAGTTACAGGCCCACCTGCCATGGATACTAACCGAAATCAACAACCCTAATGGTGAGAGACATGAAGAGTGGCCGAAAGAAAGCACCCCAGTGATGAGAGGGAAGTGGACTCACCGACATCAAGCATTCGGAAGGGAACAAAAAACAATTACAACCACGTCGATATCAAACTGAACGTAGTTTCTAACTAGAGATTGAAACAGCCTACCACATTACACTGTGGAGTCAAATTTGCAATGCTTAAGTAAATTTGTAACATAAATGTCAACCATTAGAACACAAAGCTTTACATTTACATCGTAAATGAAATGTCGAATCAAATGCGTCGGTTCTTAATTGCAAAAGTAGTAGCACTTGATATTTGTCTATTACAGTAGCATCTACCACACATGGGTAAAAATGGCGTGGGTAAGCCATTCGCATTTTTTTTGGTGTAGAATCCGACTATGGAATAAAAGTGATTTCCATTTGAATATACGAAGTTGACCCAACCCACGCAGAGGAGGTGTTTGGGAGATAGCCAGTTGCAGCAAAGTCAGCCATCCCCTTTACTAATATTGACTTTTCACCGAGGGCATTTATTTTCGTACGACGCGTATTTTCAGAGGTATTAAGATGTCTAAAAAAGTCTATTTTTGTTAGTGATATTTTCAGACGATGTAGGCATCCCGAAGGGCCTGAGTCGAGGTGTGCTTCAGGGCACGCCTAATAGTACTAAAAATGTTGTCGATAGTCTCAAAATGGTGTCCTTTCCAGGACTCTTTCAGCCAAGGAAACGAGAAACGTCTGCGAGAGGATGATTGGGACTGTTAGTGGCCTTGTAACTGTATTTCCACGAGGTTTATGGCCAGATAACCCCTCACCACGTACAGGGTGAGTCATGGTGGAGATTCCAGGAACCAGAGATGTGTAGTCTGATGCGAACGCCCACTTTTATCAGCTCTTTCCCGCACTTTGACTCGAACGGCGGCGGGGATGGTCTCTTTTTGGGGTATAAATTCGTGGTAGGAGACACCGCTAGCAATGAAAAAGATAATGCTCATTTCCGTCATGTTAGACATAGTAATTGCTTACCCTCTTAGAAGTTACAGCAACTAACATCTATAAACCTCCTGCTACTACATGGCCGGCTGAAGTAATGAAGATCGACCCACACCTAAGCGTATACTTTGGGGACTATAATAGTCACCACGAAATGTGGAAATACAGTACGAATGATAGCAATGGAGACATGCTGGTCGATTGGTCCGAGGAACAAAATACATATCTGGTCTTTGATGCCATTCAGATCAGCCGCATGGAACTGCGACTACAACCCGGATCTGTGTTTTGTATCGAGGGACACAAACGATAAATCACTGACAAACTCTAGAAGGGTCCTGACCGACTTCCCTCACAGCCAGCACCACTCTGTGCTTATTAATATCGGTATATCCATCCCGATAATAATGTCTTACCCTCGACCAAGGTGCAATTTTACAAAAGCTGACGGGACAACTTGATTATACCTTGAGGTGGATCTCTCCAACCAGCAAGAGCTGTGAGAGGTTTGTGGGAGAGGTCATTAGCTCTGCTGAAACAGCGATCCCAAGAGGGTACCGCAAAAAATACATTCCCGGTTGGACTGGGATATGCGATGATCTGTACACGGAGTTTCTCAAGAATGGGGACCGGGAAATAGCGGATGAACTATTACATAACATCGACATTATTAGACGGCAAAACGGGAGAATACTGTTGAAAATCTAGGCTTATCAATGTCAAGCCGACAAGCCTGATCCCTACTGCGTAAACTTGGAGGCGCAAATCCACCTGAACATAGAAAGGACGAAATATCTCCCAAGAAGGTTGCATCCCGCATAGTTTCTGCGTCTAGAGCCCCACGAGATAGAAAGCACACAACAAAAGTGAAGGACTTAAAAACATTAAAAAGGATCCGTGCAATCGACTCAGAATGCCCTGAAGAAGGTTAAACCAGGCAAAGAACCGGGTTTCGATGGTTTCACCCTGAGTTCCTCATACATGTCGGAGCCTACAAAAAACAATGGCTGGCTAAGTTCGTTACGGACATTCTCCAAGTGGGTAACATTCCTCCCTCACTTAAACGAGCATTCCTGAAACCTGGTAAACCAGGAGGTAGACCAGAGAGTAACCGCCCCATTGCCCTTCTCAGTATGGTCTATAAATTACTAGAAAGACTGCTCCTCAACATAATAGGCCAAAATATACTCAAAAAAATCCCTATCGAACAAGCAGGATTCCGTCCCTATCGCTGCTGTACAGATCAAGTCCTATCACTGACAACATATATAGAGGTAGGGTTGCAGAAGAAACATAAAGTAGTTGCAACATTCATAGACCTAACGGCAGCCTATGATACAGTTTGGAAACAGGAACTCATGTACAAATTAATCTGTGCCGTCCCCCTGCAAGAAGATAACCAACCTAATTGACGATATCTTGTCAAATAGAACATTCCAAGTAATAATGTGGAATGAGAGAAGTAAGCAGATGAAACTCAATAATGGACTCCCACAAGGCTCTGTCCTTGCACCCCTTCTTTTCAGCCTTTACATAGCTGACATGCCTGAAACCAGATCGCGCAAATTTGGTTATGCTGACGACTGGGCTCTGGCAACAGTCCACAGAAGTATAGAAACTGCCGAAGATATCCTTACGAGTGACCTACGGATTCTCAGCGAGTACTTTAGAAAATGGAGGCTACAACCTAGTGGTACAAAGACGGAAGTATCTGCCTTTCATTTGAACAAAAAAATGGCCAACAGAGAAATACATGTACATCTAGACGGGAAAATACTAAATTACAACAAACACCCAAAGTACCTTGGGTTTACCCTAGATAGGACACTAACATTCAAAGAACACCTGACGAAACTTAAAGCACACAACAACATATTGCAGAAGCTCTGTAGCACCACTTGGGGCTCCACAGCATCTACCTTAAGAACATCCGCACTTGGCTTGGTGTATCCAACGGCAGAATACTGGTAGATAGCCAACTTAATGCAACAATGCGTATTATATCAGGCACAATCAGGCCAACTCCTACAGTGTGGCTGCCCGTCCTCAGTAACATAGTCCCTCCTAATATGCGCCGAGAACACGCTCTGGTTAAAGAATTTAAAAAAATCGTGACCAACCCTCAATTACAAATCCATGACCGTCCTCACGACATCCAAGGAAATCGACTCCGGTCTAGGCAGCCTCCACTAAAGACCGCTGCACCAAACCAACTTTAAGATAAGTGACCGACGGAAAGAGGAATGAGAGAGCAGAACAGCAGTAAACTGCCACAGTATGCCATGCATCTTTAGTAAACCAAAAGGATTTGATTGCCCTCGCAAAGTTTGGTCAACTCTTAATCGCATCAGAACCAACTGTGGGACATGCGCCGACTCCTTACACAGATGGGGTAAACTTCCTTCGGCCGCTTGCGACTGTGGCGCTGAGAGACAGACGGTCAAACACATCGTGCAGGAATGCCCACTAAGAGCATATGAGGATGACCAACAGAATTTCCTAATGGCGACCCAAGAGGCAATCGACTATGTATTATCTAAACTGGACGTTTGTTACTCTTCTGTGAGTGTAAATTTACAATTGGTGGTGTCCTTATATACAAACTGTTATTTATTGCTCTGTTTATACATATGTGATCTTTTTTTAAATCGTGTTGATTCTGTAATTTTTACTGTGATGATATGAGTCATACGCTAAATAAAAATAAATACGTACTGTACCTGGATAATGACGACAAAACAAGCGGCTGTATTTGAATGTACTTTATTTATTCATTTTAACACATACTACCAGTTTCGACACCAAATGGTGCCATCTTCAGGCTCCGCACGTAAAGTGCCTTTCACAACCGTTTTAATGTGAAATGAAGAGAGTCGGAAGCAGTGGGTGAAAATTAATAGGATTACGTATCTTCCGTGCCAATAACAAGCCTAGTATGGTCAGACGACAGAACAAACGCTAGTTTTGTTATCATTATTCAGGTACTACGTCTCGCACATTCCTTGATGGATTACCAAAGATTAAACATATACTGTTCCATATTACAAACAACACTTATCACTGAATAAATGGTTCAAATGGCTCTGAGCACTATGGAACTTAACATCTGAGGTCATCAGTCCCCTATACTTGAAACTACTTAAAACTACCTAAACCTAACCAACCTAAGGACATCATACACACCCATGCCCGAGGCCGGATTCGAAATTGGGACTGTAGCAGCAGCGCGGTTCCGGACTACAGCCCCCAGAACCGATCGGCCACAACGGCTGGTAACAGAAAATATCGTGCTTTCGATAATAAGAACACATGAGAGTTAATTGTTTTATGATGTCAAGAAAAACCGCTTTGTGCCATTGTAAGACAGCACAGTTAATTATAAGACAATGAAACCATCGTAGTAGAACATTCTCAAACCAATTACGAGAACTTTAAATTTTATTTTTTATTTAAATTATTCTTTTATTTCATTTTGTTTTATTTTAATCATCAGTCTCTTGAATGGGTTTATACAGCCCGCCACAAATTCCTCTCCCGTGCCAGCCTCTTCATCACAGAGAAGCTCTTGGCACCTACGTCCTTAATTATTTGGTGGATGTGTTCCAATCTGTATTTGCTCTACATTTTTTACCCTGTACAGTTCCCACTACTACCATGGACGTTATTGCCCGATCTGTTGACAGATGTCCTAACATCCTCAGCCTTTTTCTTGATAGTATTTTCCATATATTCCTTTACTCGCCGAATCTACAGAGAACCTTCTCATTTCTTACCTTATCAGTCCACCTAATTTTCAGAATTCTTGTGTTCAGATTTTCCCTCAGTCCTTGTTTCGTGCCATACAACGCTGTGTTCAAGATGTGCATTTTCAGAATTTCTTCGCAAATTAAGGCCTATGTTTGATACTAGTAGACTTCCGTTCGCCAGGAATTCCCTTTTTGCCAGTGCTAGTCTGCTTTTGATGTCCTACTTGCTCCGCCGGTCATCGGTTTCTTTGCTGCCAAGGAACCAGAATTTCTTAAGTTCACCTACTTCGTGACCATCAGTCATGATGTTAAGTTTCTGGCTGTTGTCATTTCTGCTGCAGCTCATTACCTTCGTCTTTCGACTACGAGGTGCATTCAAGTTCTAAGGCCTCCGATTATTTTTCTCAGGACTGGAAAGAGATAGAAACATGCGCATTGTTTTAAAATGAGGCCGCGTTCATTGTCGAAACGTCCCAGAGATGGCAGCACCGTACGGCAGATGGAATTTTACCGCTAGCGGCGAGAATTAGAACTGTTTTAAATACTTAAATGGCGACGTTTTCCATACTTGAACAGCGTGCAATCATTCGTTTTCTGAATTTGCGTGGTGTGAAACCAATTGAAATTCATCGACAGTTGAAGGAGACATGTGGTGATGGAGTTATGGATGTGTCGAAAGTGCGTTCGTGGGTGCGACAGTTTAATGAAGGCAGAACATCGTGTGACAACAAACCGAAACAACCTTCGGCTCGCACAAGCCGGTCTGACGACATGATCGAGAAAGTGGAGAGAATTGTTTTGGGGGATCGCCGTATGACTGTTGAACAGATCGCCTCCAGAGTTGGCATTTCCGTGTGTTCTGTGCACACAATCCTGCATGACGACCTGAAAATGCGAAAAGTGTCATCCAGGTGGGTGCCACGAATGCTGACGTACGACCACATGGCTGCCCGTGTGGCATGTTGCCAAGCAATGTTGACGCGCAACGACAGCATGAATGGGACTTTCTTTTCGTCGGTTGTGACAATGGGTGAGACGTGGATGCCATTTTTCAATCCAGAAACAAAGCGCCAGTCAGCTCAATGGAAGCACACAGATTCACTGCCACCAAAAAAATTTCGGGTAAGCGCCAGTGCTGAAAAAATGATGGTTTCCATGTTCTGGGACAGCGAGGGCGTAATCCTTACCCATTGCGTTCCAAAGGGCACTACGGTAACAGGTGCATCCTACGAAAATGTTTTGAAGAACAAATTCCTTCCTGCACTGCAACAAAAACGTCCGGGAAGGGCTGCGTGTGTGCTGTTTCACCAAGACAACGCACCCGCAAATCGAGCTAACGTTACGCAACAGTTTCTTCGTGATAACAACTTTGAAGTGATTCCTCATGCTCCCTACTCACCTGACCTGGCTCCTAGTGACTTCTGGCTCTTCCCAACAATGAAAGACACTCTCCGTGGCCGCACATTCACCAGCCGTGCTGCTATTGCCTCAGCGATTTTCCAGTGGTCAAAACAGACTCCTAAAGAAGCCTTCGCCGCCACCATGGAATCATGGGGTCAGCGTTGTGAAAAATGTGTACGTCTGCAGGGCGATTACATCGAGAAGTAACACCAGTTTCATCGATTTCGGTTAAGTAGTTAATTAGAAAAAAAATCGGAGGCCTTAGAACTTGAATGCACCTCGTATTTACCCTCTGTCCATATTATATACTCTTTAGCCTCTTCATTCCATTCCGTAGATCATGTAATTCTTCTTCACCTTCAGTGAGGACAGCAGTTTCGTCGCAGAATCGTATATCATTCATACCTTTTCACTTCATTCCTTTTACGATGTATACATTGAACAATAGGGGTCGAAAGACTACGACAGTGTAGTACAATCTCTATAATGCGAACACTTCGTTGTTGGGTTTCCGTTCTTATTGTTTCCTCTTGGTTCTTGAATATTCACTAGTGGCCATTAAAATTGCTACACCACGAAGATCACGTGCTATAGACGCGAAATTTGACCGACAGGAAGAAGATGCTGTGATAAGCAAATGATTAGCTTTTCAGAGCATTCACACAAGGTTGGCGCCAGTGGCGACACCTAAAACGTGCTATCATGAGGAAAGTTTCCAACCGATTTCTCATACACGAACAGCAGTTAACCGGCGTTGTCTGGTGGAACGTTGTTGTGATGCCTCGTGTAAGGAGGAGAAAAGCGTACCACCCGTTACTGACTTTGATAAAGGTAGGATTGCAGCCTATCATGATTGCGGTTTATCGTATCGCGACATTGCTGCTCGCGTAGGTTTAGATATAATGACTGTTAGCAGAATATGGAATCGGTGGATTCAGGAGGGAAATACAAAACGCCGTGCTGGATCCCAACGGCCTCGTATCACCAGCAGTCGGGATGACAGGCATCTTATGCGCATGGCTGTAACGGAACGTGCAGCCACGTCTCGATCCCTGAGTCAACAGATTGGGAAGTTTTCAACACAACAAGCATCTATACGAACAGTTCGACGACGTTTGCAGCAGCATGGACTATCAGCTCGGAGACCACGGCTGCGGTTACCCTTGACGCTGCATCACAGACAGGAGCGCCTGCGATTGTGTACTCAACGACGAATCTGTGTGCACGAATGGCAAAACGTCACTTTTTTTTTCGAATTAATCCAGGTTCTTTTTACAGCAACATGATGGTCGCATCCATATTAGGCGACATCTCGCTGAACGCACGTTGGAAGCATGTATTCGTCACCCGGCGTGGTGGTATGGGATGCCATTGGTTACACGTCACGGTGACATCTTGTTCGCATTGATGGCACTTTGAACAGTGGTCGTTACATTTCAGATGTTACGCCCCGTGGCTCTACCCTTCATTCTATCCGTGCGAAACCCTACATTTCAGCAGGCTAAACCACCACCGCATGTTGCACGTCTAGTACGGGTCTTTCAGTATAGAGCAAATGTTCCACTGCTGCCCTGGCCAGCCCATTCTCCAGATCTCTTACCAACTGAAACGTCTGGTCAATGGTGTCACAATACGTGAGTCACTACTTTTAAAGAACTATGGTATCGTGTTGAAGCTGCATGGGCAGTAGGACCTGTACACGCCATCCATGCTCTGTTTGAGTCAATGCCCAGGCGTATCAAGTCCGTTATTACGGGCAGTGGTTGTTCTGGTTACTGATCTCTTAGGGTCTATGCACCCAAATTGCGTGAAAATGTAATAATATATCAATTCTAGTATAATATATTTGTCCAATGAATATCCGTTTTTCATCTTCATTTCTGCTTGGTGTAGCAATTTTAATGGCCAGTAGTGTATTTATATAATTTGTCTTCCTCTATAGTTTACACCTTTTTTCCAGAATTTCGAACATGTTGCACCGTTTTACACTGTCAAACTCTTTATCCATGTCGACAAATCCTACGAACGTGTCTTGGCTTTTGGTTAGTCTTGTTTCCATTATCAACCGCTACTTAAGAATAGTCACTCTGGTGCCTTTATCTTTCCTAAAGCCAAACGGATTGTCCTCAATTTTCTTTTCCGCTCTTCTGTATGTCATTCTTTTCAATAACTTGAAGGGATGAGCTGTTAAGCTGATTGTGCGATAATTCACACCCTTGTCGACTCTTGCAGTCTTCGGAATTGAGCTGTAGTGAACTGTAGTGTGCTGTAAACTGGAGGTTTCAGCTTATAACGAACGCGTCAGTACCGCCAGGCACTCTAGACGGCGTGCGCCTTTGATGTAGAGGCGCCGCAGCGAGTGCTGACTGATGGGACTTGGGGCGCGGTTCATTTGTCTTGAGGTGCTCTCGCGGTTCGCGCTGCAGCCCGCGCTATCGATTGCGGGTCTACACACTCGCTCATTCCTCCACAGTCGCCGCTCGTAAGTAACGTCGCCTTGGGTCCCCCATCACTCAGTGGCTTCCCTCTTGTACTCTCCTCAGCAAGCGACCGGTCTTGGGGATGCTACTCGAGATAAAGGAAAGTTCAAGTGAACCAGTCGCTTTTAGTTATTCAGATAAAGAGATCTTCTTGTCATTCTCCAGCGAATTAGCGCATACTTGAAACGAAATACGTATAGTACGGTATTTTGCTTACACCACTGGTTGGTTACATAATTGCATAGCGTTTATCTATAATACTAATAAGCCGGCCGGGATGGACGATCGGTTCTAGGCGCTACAGTCTGGAACCGCGCGACCGCTACGGTCGCAGGTTGGAATCCTGCCTCGGGCATGGATGTTTGTGATCTCCTTAGGTTAGTTAGGTTTAAGTAGTTCTAAGTTCTAGGCGACTGATGACCTCAGAAGTTAAGTCCCATAGTGCTCAGAGCCATTTGAACCATATAAGACCAATAAACACCACAGATGCACATAACACCCAGAATTTAGTCATCAATAATATATTCTCATTCACTATTTACAATAGTCTGTCAACACCGAGGTAACTATTCGATTCCGCGACCCTAGAAATGACGTGGGTGAAGAACTCGTCGAGCCATGGTAGAAGCCCATTTCCATCCCGAAAGGAGGTTTCTTGAAGGTTGTTCGATAGTGACGGCAAAAAGTGCAAATCTGAGGGCGCAAGATGACGTGAATAAGGTGGGTACAGAATTACTTCCCAACCCAACTCCGCTACGGTGTTTTTTGTCAGTAAAGAAGAATGCGGGCGGGAGTTATTGTGGAGTAGCATCATTTCACGTAGTCTTCCTGGTCGTTGATCTTTGACTGTGTCTGCAAGATGTCTTAGTCGTTGACAAAAAGTGTCAGCGGTGATGGTGACATCTCGGGGAAGCAATTCACAGTCCACCACACCTAAGCTGTTCCACCCGATGAGCAATGCTATCTTTTGCGGATGCGCGCAGGTCCTTTCACGCCGACTGTTGCTTTGTTTGGCGTCAGGCATTCCTTTCTTTTCATTTCGTTAACATAAAGGCACCGTTTCCCGCCACCAGTACCGATACAGGATAGGTACGGTCGGTGTTGTTAACGAGCCAATTGATAACGAACAAGTAGAGATGCACATATGGGCACGCGCTGATTGTTGTGACTTTCGCTGTTCGAATTTTCGTTATTGTATGCAAATGTCACACGACGGTGAAATGATCACAGTTCTCGAGTACACTGAAGTGGATCGTTGTGGATCGATGCTGATGCGTGTGGCGAGGTCGATACCTTGTACCCGACGAGCCTGAGCAGCATCTTTGGGTATCTGGTGGAGGGATGGTGGAGGGAATAGTCTGGCTGAGCCTTATTTGGTGTCTTGCACGGCACGCGAGCCAGAGCGTACTTGTTTTTGGATTAGCATGGCCAGCTTTCCCGGTGCGCGCATTTTCCGGCAGTTGGCCACTTGTGCTGGAGCTGTGGGTATAGAGCTCTGCGGCAGTTAGTGGTGCGTGTCAGCGGTTTGAGAAGTAGCTTGGGTGGTCATTTGGCCGGCTTGGTTGCCACGCTTGGTCGAAGATGGAACTTAGGATCTGCGGCTACCTGTTTTAATGCTGTGCGTTCTTTGGCATACTGCGACACTCGTTCCAGCCGGTGGCTCTTGTGTGTGCTGCACCAGTTTACTGATTATTGGCTGCGTGGTGCCCAACTCTTCATCTCCCATTTTGCAGCCCTGTCTGGGTAATCTATTTCTGAACTCTCCTCACTGCTGCTCAGCCCTCTCCCTCGTATTCGAAATACTAGATCTATTGTGGCTAATTCCTTTTAAGTAAAGAAGGCAATTACCGCAGGGAACGCAGTCTAGGTTACAGTCTCTTAGTGTTGTTCCTCTTTTTTCTTTTAAAGGATGTAGCAGCCTGTATGTTTATGATTATTCTGGCTGTTCAACTTTTGGTTATCAAGAAGGAACCTTCCCTTGGTGGCAGTAATTACCGTTGTGGGGAAGCATTAATGATTTGTAATTCTTGTGAAGTTTTAGTTAATAGTTGCCTGCGTGATCCTTGGGACATACTGTAGTATTCGTTACTCGTATAACTCAAATTCCCTAGCAGCGCATTTTTTCACGGTTGAGGTAACCGGTAGCAGATGCGTTGCACACTGAAAACAGACCTTGCATTGTTTGGCACGCTTGACTATCTTCAATAAGAAATTTTTTGGAAATTGTTTGCGTTTCGATACTGTTAAATTTATCGTGCCAGTTTCTTTTCTAGCCTTGAGTATAGTGGTTTTTTCTTCGACATGGGTCAGTGAACCATAGTTTTATTCCTCCTTTATTTACTAGGGATTTTATGAGCCAGAGTTAACTTCACAACTTTCACACTGCGGATCAGGTGCCCGAGGTCTACCTCAGAATGTAGCGTGCTCTCCGTGGTCTTGCATTTTGAGCTCACACTGGTGACTCATAAGTTATAGTGGTGTAAGGAACTTGTTTGGGTAAATTACTTTGCTTGAAATTTTGCTAGCATGGCAGTACGTTTTTTCTTATTAAAGAGTGCAACATGTATTCTCTCTTTGTTGTTGAAGACCACAACAACAACAAAGAGAGAATACATGTTGCACTCTTTAATAAGAAAAAACGTACTGCCTGAAGCGAGTGAACTGCTTTCTTAATTGTCCGCCGCTCGTGGTCTCGCGGTAGCGTTCTCGCTTCCCGAGCACGGGGTCCCGGGTTCGATTCCCGGCGGGGTTAGGGATTTTCACCTGCCTCGAGATGACTGGGTGTTTGTGTTGTCCTCATCATTTCATCATCATCCAGGACAGTGGCGAAATTGGACTGAGCAAAGATTGGGTAATTGTACGGGCGCTGATAACCACGCAGTTGAGCGCCCCACAAACCAAACATCATCATCATCTCTGCTTTCTTAATGCTTTGCAATATAATACAGGTTTGGTTTCTACATGTAAATGAACCTCGTCGTAGAGTTGCACTGGTTTAGTAAGGAAAGATTTAATGCCTTAATTAGTAAACTGCTTCTTGTAATACATTTGGAACGTAAGACAAAATCTTGATTCTCACTAGGATTAACCTTTCCTAATGTTGCACTTTTTTAATATCGAAAGAAAATGATTTAATTTCTGCAGCTATTAAATGTTTATTGTCAAAAGAAAGGAATTTATGAAAACTTTTAGTGTATTGCTTTGCTATATTTTAGTAAGGAATTGGTGAAAATATTATTTTAAGTAACAAACAGTGCTAAAGTTTACCAACTTGCCGAGTGCTGCAGGTATAAAGTAGGTCCACAACTTTGTGAAAATGTTTTCTTTCTTTTTTCTTTTTATTTTTAGAAAAAAGGCGATGTTCAAAGTGTTAAACAGTCCTTCCGCTAGGATCTGTTGATTGTATCCTCTCATTAATAGGCGTCCTTCTAGAGGCCTTATCAAATGCCGGGGTATTCCTGAAAATGGAGAGACACTACTGTGAAAACGACTCTCCCTAAGAAGAGGAAACCATTTTCTTACCGTGCTCTGTCCAATGGTATTATCCCAAGACATGACGCAAATGTTTCTGGTTGGCTCCACTACTGTCACCTCTCTGAAATCAAACAGAATACTATGTCGGAAATGTTCCGCACTACATTTTCTAGCGTCCATTCTTTCACTCACTATCTTCAAATTACAATATGTAAACTCAGACAGCAACAGTAAAATACAAATAGAAATTACAATCAATAGATAAGCCCATAGGAGCCGGAATACCAAGATGAAAAACAAACAAGCTACCAACCTATGCACAAAATTGATTGAAATTAAATTTACTGCACTTTAGTATCGTAAGTAGGTTATCAATGGGCATTTTAGTATAGGCAACGATCTCTTATCGAGAACACTGACATCCAGTTTCCAGTTTCAGGTTACATACTAGCGCGGTTTAAATATGTGCCTCCTCCCTCCCCCTCCCCCCCCCCCACACACACACACTTTCTCCCTACGCGAAATCATCGGCACGTGTATGCGAATAGTAGTCAAGATCATCCACGGGAACCCACGCGCAGTTAAACACCTCACTGCACAACTGGACGGCTCTGCTGACAGTCGTGACACATTCGTCCAGGAGTTGGGGTATTCAAAAAGGTGTTCATGCCGCCTCACAGAAGACCACAAAGAGCAACGAAGGAGCATATGTGCGAAATTACCTATGCGTTACGTCGCCGATCGCGACAAGTTTTTGTCTTACATCGTCACAAAATGTCAGTTGAGTTTCATCCTCATCCACCACACAGCCCGGATCTCGCACTTTCCGACTACCATCTGTCTGGCCTAATGAACGATGCATTTCGCGGGAATAAGTACGTGGATGAAGGGGAATTATTGATGCAGTAAGACATTGGCACCAACTTCGACCAGTAGGAATACAGGACGTTCCAATAATGTGGAATCAGGCTGTCGTATTGAACGGAGACTGTGTTGAAAAATAAATTTTTCTTGCCGAGAGGGTGGGGGAATAACATAATACATTGGAAACCTGAATAAACCTAACCCGTTTTCGAAAAAAAGAATGTTGCATTACTTACCGAAACCTCCTTGTAGTTCAGCGGTTTAGACCTTTTCATTCGATGTCTAAGAACCCATTAAGTGTCTTGAAGTATGTGTGTGGTAGAATATAAACTGTAACTAATCACAGATAAGAGAGATGCCAGACAGACCCATTCGAAGACTCCTCTGGAAACATAGGCCACTCACGAAGTATGTAGCCTAGAGTACCCTCGTCTGACCAGTACATATTGCTCGTCACTATGAGATTAATGTCAGACTGGATTGGCAGACGAAATAGTAAGAGCAGCACGTCTAGTCATATATTCAATTAGTAGGTGTCAATACGTCACGGAGGTGATCACCCAACTCGCGTAAGTCGCTACAAGGCAGGAGTTGTGCACATCGGTGAGGCTGACAGTCAAAATTCCGAGAGCGTACGTTAAAAAAAGAGTTAACCAAAACGTTGCTTAATCTTTCGTATATCTCGCGAAAACACCATAAAGGTCGAATCTGAGCGTTTCGAGATCACATGAAGAGTTATCAACAATAGTTCATCCTGTGGATCAGTGACGACCGGGACAGTGGAAAGAGACAGTGGAATACAAAACACAAAATACCTTCCACCACACACTACAAGATGTAGATATATATCAACATGGCGGTGACAGCAATTGAAAAATTGGTGATTGCATCTCAATTGATACAGCTCTAAAAACGAGAACATTTTCTCCTTTTGTATATGAGTTGAACCAGTAATTAGGGTAAGGGTGGTGGGATTGCAGCGCTGGGATGATACCACGTATACCCAGCCCCCGCACCCACCGCCTACCCATGGTTTATAGCTCGCCCGTCTCCGCGAATTATTAACACTCGATGCACGCCTCTCCTGACTTTTCCGGGATTCTACCAGCAGGTCAGGAATTGGTAATTGTGTGTTGGTGGTAATTCTAATAAAACACCAATATAACTAATACCGCCAACTTCAGAGAGATCAGTGACACTCTGAGGTCTACATTTTTCACGGCATAAATCATATACTCCCTCAGTACTTGACACGTTACCGAAGGGGACCGAATAGGGAACACGTGTTCCCTATTGGCTGAACAGTGTTAGCTGTTAACGTTCACATGGGAAATGCTCCTTTCTCACCAGACCGTGCTTCTTGCATGCCATCTGAACGATTCAGAAACTGTGAAAGACAACAACGGATGTACATAGCTAAGAGAATGAGGCAGGATTTTAATGTGACAATTCTAGGAGACTTCGTATTTCTTGCTTTTAGTGTGACCATATTAGGACCTGAACATCCTCTCTCATATCAGACTGGAAAATGTTAAATGACCATCACAATAACAATAACTTGCCTTATTCTTAAAAATAATAACTGGCAGTAGTGACAATAATAATGATAAAATAATGACAGAATTAAGACTGATATTAATTAGTTACTACACTACTCGCCATTAAAATTACTACACAACGAAGATGACGTGCTACAGATGCGTAATTTAACCGACAGGAAGAAGATGCTGTGAAATTCAAATGATTAGCATTTCACAGCATTCACACGAGGTTGACGCCGGTGGAGACACCTACAACGTGCTGACATGAGAAAAGTTTGCAGCCGATTTCTCATACACAAACAGCAGTTCGCCGGCGTTGCCTGGTGAAACGTTGTTGTGATGCCTCGTGTAAGGAGGAGAAATGCGTACCATCACCTTTCCTACTTTGATAAAGGTCGGATTGTAGCCCATCGCGATTGCGGTTTATCGTATCGCGACATTGCTGCTCGCGTTGGTCGAGATCCAATGACTGTTAGCAGAATATGGAATCGGTATATTCAGAAGGGTAATACGGAGCGTCGACCTGGATCCCAACGGCCTCGTATCACTAGCAGTCGAGATGACAGGCTTCTTGTCCGCATGGCTGTAACGGATCGTGCAGCGACGTCTACATCCCTGAGTTAACAGATGGGGATGTTTGCAAGACAAAAACCATCTGCACGAACAGTTCGATGACTTTTACAGCACCATGGACTATCAGCTCGGAGACCATGGCTGCGGTTACCCTTGACGCTGAATCACAGACAGGAGCGCCTGCCATTGTGTACTCAACGACGAACCTGGGTGCACGAATGTCAAAACGTCATTTTTTCGAATGAATCCAGATTCTGTTTACAGCATCATGATGGTCGCATCCGTGTTCGGCGACATCGGGGTGAACGCACATTGGAAGCGTGTATTCGTCTTATTCGTCATCGCCATACTGGCGTATCACCCGGCGTGATGGTATGGGGTGCCATTGGTTACACGTCTCGGTCACCTCTTGTTCGCATTGACGGGACTTTGAACAGTGGATGTTACATTTCAGATGTGTTACGAAGCGTGGCTCTACCCTTCAGTCGATACCCGCATGTTGCAGGTCATGTACGGGCCTTTGTGGACACAGAAAATGTTCGACTGCTGCCCTGGCCAGCACATTCTCAGATCTCTCACCAATTGAAAACGTCTGCTTAATGGTGGCCGAGCAACTGGCTCGTCACAATACGCCAGTCACTACTCTTGATGAACTGTGATATCGTGTTGAAGGTGCATGGGGAGCTGTACCTGTAGGCGCCATCCAAACTCTGAGTCAAGGCCCAGGCGTATCAAGGCCGTTATTACGGCCAGAGTTAGTTGTTCTGGGTAGTGATTTCTCAGGATCTATGCACCCAAATTGCGTGAAAATGTAATCACATGTCAATTCTAGTATAATATATTTGTCCAATGAATACCCGTTTATCATCTGCATTTTTTTCTTGGTGTAGCAATTTTAATGAACAGTAGTGTATATAATGAACTCAATAACATAATTTTCATTATTAATATAAAGCAATAATTTTCTATAATAGTATTAATAGTGACACTGGCAATAAAGATAAAATAACGGATGCATTGAGAATGATACTGATTTGTTTAGCAGTTTCGAAGCTTTGATTGGTATTAGAAGTGGAAAGGCTAATGAAAGAGGATTTAAATTAATGTGACAGTGGGTGCTAGGAAAGAAGAAAATTTATATAGACAGCTCTGTAGGGAAGGAGAGGGAAAGGTGGCGGAGGCTACAGGAGGAGATAGCTATCGTGGTACAGGGTGGGCCATTAGTTGTATTTTGGAGTTCGAAAGTTTTAATTTCCTTAATATTTTGAGGACGCATCCTATTCGGAAATCGTGGAGAATTTTTCAGTATCCACAGTGTAAAGAGTGTGCCGAGAACGCCAGGTTTCATTCATCACGTTTCACCACGGACAACGCATTGGCCGTCGGCCTTTGGTGAACGAGCCAGTATTTCCGTAGATTGTCAGTGATAACAGACAAGCAACACTGTGTGAAATGACCGCAGAAGACAATGCAGGACGTGTGACGGACGTATCCGTTATGACAGTGCGACGAAATGATGCGTTAATTGGCTATGACAACAGACGACTCATACGAGTGCGTTCACTAACAGCAGGACATCACCTGCAGTGCGTCTCCTGGGCTCGTGACCATATCGATTGGATCTTAGCAGAATGGAACACCGTAGCCTCGTCATATGAGCCCCCATTTCAGTACTGATGGTAGGGTTCGAGTGTGGCGCAAACTTCTTCCAACTTGTCAACAGTGCACTGTTCAGGCTGATGGTTGCTCCATAATGGTGTGTACTGTTTTCACGTTAAATGGATAGGGCCCTCTCCTTCATCTGAAACAAACATCGAAACATTTTCGGCTGCTTGGAGACCATTTGCAGTCAATTATGGTCTTCACGTTCCCAAAATAATGAGGGAATTTTGATGGTTGACTATGCGCCACGACACCGGGCCATAGTTCTTCGCGACTTGTTTGAAGAACGATCTGCAAAATTAGAGCGAATGATTTGAGTACCCTGATCGCCCTGCTTGAATGTAATCTAACGCGTGTCAGACGTGATCGAGAGGTTCGTCCGTACATAAAATACTGCACTCACTGCACTAACAATTATGGACGACAATAGCGGCAACATGGCTCTGTATCTATACAGGAGGCATCGAGGGCTTGTTGAGTCGATGCCACATCGATTTTCTGCACAATGCAGGGGAACATGAGGTCCGACACGATATTACATTTTTTTTAGAGAAGAATGTTCCTTTATGATTTCAGCCTACAAGTTGAAAACAGACGGACGTGAGCCTAAGAGGTATGGAGCTGGTCTGCCGCTCCACTCGCTAACTGCAAGATTACAGCTGTAGTCTGATACGTATATCGTTTGAGTATCTAGAAAAATACACTACTGGCTATTAAAATTGCTACACCAAGAAGAAATGCAGATGATAAACGGGTATTCTTTGGACGAATATATCATACTAGAACTGATATGTGATTACATTTTCCTGCAGTTTGGGTGCGAAGATCCTCAGAAATCAGTACCAAGAACAACCACCTCTGGCCGTAATAACGGCCTTGATACGCCTGTGCATTGAGTCAAACAGAGCTTTGATGGCGTGTACAGGTACAGCTGCCGATGCAGCTTCAACACGATACCATTGTTCATCAAGAGTAGTGACTGGCGTATTGTGACGAGCCAGTTGCTCGGCCACCATTGACCAGACGTTTTCAGTTGGTGAGAGATGTGGAGAATGCGCTGGCTAAATCAGCAGTCGAACATTTTCTGTATCCAGAAAGGCCCCTACAAGACCTGTAACACGCAGTCGTGCATTATCCTGCTGAAATGTAGTGTTTCGCATGGATCGAATGAAGGGTGGAGACACGGGTCGTAACACATGTGAAATGTAACGTCCATTGTTCAAAGTGCCGTCAATGCGAACAAGAAGTGACCGAGACGTGTAACCAGTGGCACCCCATACCATCACGCCGGGTGATACGCCAGTATGGCGACGACAAATACACGCTTCCAATGCGCGTTCACCACGATGTCGCCAAACACGGATGCGACCATCATGATGCCGTAAACAGAATCTGGATTCATCGGAAAAAATGACGTTTTGCCATTCGCGCACCCAGGTTCGTCGTTGAGTACACAATCGCAGGCGCTCCTGTCTGTGATGCAGCGTCAAGTGTAACCGCAGCCATGACCTCCGAGCTGAGAGTCCACGCTGCTGCAAACGTCGTCGACCTGTTCGTGCAGATGGTTGTTGTCTTGCAAACGTCCCCATTGTTGAGGCAGGGATCGAGACGTGGCTGCACGTTCCGTTACAGCCATGCGGATAAGCTGCCTGCCATCACGAATGCTGGTGATACGAGGCTGTTGGGATCCAGCACGGCGTTCCGTAATACCCTCCTCAATCCACAGATTCCATATTCTGCTAACAGTCATCGGATCTCGACAAACGCGAGCAGCAATGTCGCGATACGATAGACCGCAATCGCGATAGGCTACAATCCGACCTTTATCATAGTCGGAAACGTGATGGTAGGCATTTCTCCTCCTTACACGAGGCATCACAACAACGTTTCACCAGGCAACGCCGATCAACTGCTGTTTGTGTATGAGAAATCGGTTGCAAACTTTTCTCATGTCAGCACGTTGTAGGTGTCGCCACCGGCGCCAACCTTGTGTGAATGCTCTGAAAAGCTAAGCATTTGCATGTCACAGCTTCTTCTTCCCGTCGGTTAAATTTCGCGTCTGCAGCACGTCATCTTCGTGGTGTAGCAATTTTAATGGCCAGTAGTGTACGAACTCTGCTATCTTATGCATTCTCTTCGCAGTTGAATGTGCTTGTATAACCTCAACGGAAAAACACTGCACTACATGCACTGCCTGACAAAGAAAGTGAAGCACATGGCTTCTTACATGTACACATCATCGGTAGATTTGTAAATTATTAGGAATGCAATTCTGTGAGACGGGTAGGCTCACGGTCAGAGTCAGTTATAGCTGTTCATGTTTAGCGTTGTTACCAATGCTGGTATGGAGTAAGAGCGTCGTGAAAAGCATTAGCTGTTGAGTAATCACCGTGAATGATTCGGAGGTGCCGCGTGGTCTTATGAGAGAGCATTACAAGCATCTAACAGCGTTTGAATGTGCCCTCATGGTGGGTCTCCATTTGAGCAGCTGATATGTGGGGCATTCGGACGTGACAGTGGCCTGGTGTTTGAATACATGGGAACTCGAGGGGAAGCGTACTCGTCGTCCAGGTTTCGATCGACGGCGTCTGACAAACCACAAGGGAGGACCGCCCCACTGTGCAGCAGCCACATTGTAGTACCTCCACGACTGCACAGCCATCCGAAAATGAACAGTGGATTCCCTGCAACATTCTCTGTCATCCTGCAGACTAGTAGCAGCCGGAGTAAGGAATCATCATCTCATTCGTAGACACCCCTCATCAACACCGTTAACGGGAAACATGGACTGCTGATGTATGGTGTTCAGAAGTGAATCGCGGTTGCTCTGTAACAGACTACCACAGTCAGCAAGCATGGCGGCGACATGGAGAGAGGTCCACTCTTCGAATGTTTCGGGGAGGCGCTAGTCTGGCGTCATGGTGTGACGAGGCCCACGGGTATTTATTTGGGTCATGGCTCGTAGGGATTTAGGGAACTCTGACAGCGCAACGGTACATCTCATTCAGCGGTATAGTGGTGTCATTTTTCACAGGAGAATGCTCAAACACACGTGGCGGATGCCGTTATAAACTGCCGATAATGTTGAAGAACTTTCGTGGCCTACAAGACCTCTTTTTCTAACCCGGACAGAACTTGAACTTGATCAGGGTGGACGTCATCTCCATCCAGTTGCCATTATACGGAATATCAAGAACCACCTGCCATAGTTCTGCACCAGTCTGCCTTAGTAGAGGATACAACGGCTTTATGATTTAACCCGAATCAGTGCAAGCATCCAGCCCAAACGGGGTGCAACATCATGCTGACAACTGGGGTTGTACTATCAAGTTCTTTGCAAATTTGGCCCGATTTTATAATCCCTGAAATAAAATTTCATATTCTCTTAACAAGTGAAGTTTCATTTCGTTTAGTTCTTATCTACAGAGTGCTCACTTTTTTTTGTCAGGTAGTGTAGTTCGTTGCTATCTCACTGCCTTCGGCGCGCAACGTTGGTGTTACCTCTTACCTTGGTGGAAAATAGCGTCTCTCCACATACTGGCTACGGAAATACATTTCTTATCAGACGGCTGTTATCGCTGAGGCGTTGCGGTACCTGAGGCCTTTCGCTGCGACAGGTTTGCTAGTGTCAGTCGCTCGACCCCATACTCAGGTCTGTCGGTACCTCTGTGCTGATATCTTTGGAGCTTCCTGCACCCCGTTCACTTCGACGAAGGAAGACTGTTATTTTTATGCAGCATAACAGCTTTAGGCTTCATTGAAGGCGTAAACTGACTTGCGTCTCAGTGATACACATTTTGGGCAGTTTGTCTAACCGTAGTACTATACCACGTTTTGAGCTAATAAAGACACAAAAGCCTAGGCACTCTCTAACCTGTTCACTGCGTGATTTTGTAAACTCAAATTCACCATCAACGAAGAGCTAAAAGTGAAAAGCTTTTCTTTCATGCTGTACAAAGCACGGTCTTCGAAATTCATAGGCGTTAAGGTAGCCCGGCGAATCTTTAAAGCTTACACCTGCACAGTAATTCCTCGGTTGCGCTGGTCTTCAGTATACTTTGCAAAAATAAGGAATTGGAACGGGTCGTGGGTCAGGTTTAGGTGGCTTAGTTGGTACAGCAATGGCCCGTATACAGCTTTAATTTACCAGGAATTTTTGTAAAAGTGCAAGTCGGTCTTAATGTCCGTGTTTGTACCATGTGACGTCACCGGGCAAGACATTTGTAAAATCTGTGTAATATATGCCAAAATATATTTATCTGTGTTCTTGTATTTCATTTGTGTAAGAACAGTTATCGATTATGTGGATTCTGTATAAAAGAAATAATCATTTTGCATTTTTATGTTTGTATAATATTATGTATGTCAGTTTTACAAATAAGGTCTTTGGTCGGTGAGTGTGGAAAACGACGCAGACAACGAAAATTAAAAGATAACAAAGATATATATTAGCATATTAAATTGCTGACAAATAGCGGAGGATTAGCATTACTCTCTCTCTGTCATCTCGTAGCCGTGAATGTTGTAAGAGCCTGTGACGCTCTCTCGAACGCTTAGTTCGCTTTTATTTGATTTTTGATCGAGAGAGACACGATTGGGCGCCGATGTATAAAAAAGGTGTGTACTTTTAATTTTATGTTAATTCTGAATACAGAAATTCTAAATACTCGTAATAATTTGTAGCTCGCTTGCCCAGTATTTCATCACACATTTTAGCCCTTTTCAGCGAATTTAGAATTTTTTTCGCCGCAGTGCTGCGCCACGATCGCTGGAGTCACTGCCGCGGCCAATTCAAACTATAATTGAATGAAACCAGTTTCCGCGCAACTAAGCGGGCAGGTAATTAAACATTAAAATTATTTCTTTCAGCTTCCCGGAGACCACAGAGGAGAATTGCAGATTTTATTATGTCATTTTCGGATGGACATGAGCAACTGCTACTACAATATTATTTAAGTAAATAATTTACGTAAATCAGAGAGTTAAACCTTTACTTGTGTGAGATCAGGGACTGCTGCGTTAAAATCTGGTGAGGCTAATAGTATGAAAATCATTTTCATTTTTACTTTCATGCACTCGTGTTAGCTGTGGCAATCAGTACTGTTCAAAAGTTAAAAAATCCACAGCAGCTTTTGTGGTTGGCAAACATTGCATACTGTAACTTCTGTGCGTGTAATAAGAGTAATTTTCAGTGCATTTCAGAGAATAAAGTAGAGAAAGACATGTTCAATTTCGTAATCAGCTACAGTAATGATAAAGTGTTTCGTTTCTAACAAGCCAGATCAGAGTGATGACAACATAGTTTTGCAAATTAAAGATCATATGTTCGCAGCAGAAATCTTTTAGTGTTGTGCGTATCCCCATATAATAGGTCAGAGCGCACAAAGTTAAATTTTCAACTACAGAACCCAGTAGTGAGAACTGCATTTTATCTTTCGTGTTTGCAGCGATAATCAACATTTGGTTTACGTCAAGTGCTATGCTATTTAAACTGTATTATAGCCAAAGATCATAAAAGTTCAACCCATGATTTTATTACCACCAAGCAAATGAATAACAGTCCTTTACATTCAACCAAACTGTATATAAAATCAAAGTGCACGGGGATACGAAACAACCACTTTAATTAATAAAATGGAACATAAAAGAGTTAGTTTGGAAGAGTCTTAGGTAAGTCACCAGTTTACCATGTCAAAACTTGGCCGTCATTATGTACGGGCTCCCACGACCATTAATACATTAGCAAATGACCGCTGAGCGTATGCTTCCCATCGCGTATATTACCAGTGCAAAACTGACTTCGAAATGTTGCTTTCCCAAATTATCCAACGTGGAGAGGACTCAACGCACAATATTGCTATTTTATTTGTTTTCACTTGCAGAGCCTCTCCGTCTTTTAGGTAATTCTATTCCCTACAAGTTATCACTCTGAATCGCAGTAGCGACCTGCGCAGTAGCGCAGTAGCGATGGTGGATGGCGCAGTAGCGACGACAGTCGCTGATGCTCACTCAGGGCTCACGTCACACAGTAGGTTCTACATCTGCGTCTACAAATACACTCCGCAAGCTACATTACGTCTTGCGACGGTGGATACCTCGGGTGACGCCCTTATTTGCGGAGTCTTTCTCTCATTCTCGTTCGGAGACAGGGGAAATGACTCTACGTAATAAAATGGAACACTTACAGCCGTTCTTACGATGTTCTTTTTTATACGGCTAACAGTTCGGTGCTTCAGTACATCGTCTTCGGGCCTGAACTGACGCTGAGGGGTTTACTCTAATTCTTTACCCTATTCATCAGTGGCCAACATCTATGAACTGGTTCTCGTAGACAACCCGTAACATGAATGTCGTGTCTCCAACCATCAACTACCAACTCTCACTGTCCGCAAACGTCTTTAAGAGCAGTAATTGGTCTGATTTCCTCGTGGTGGTCACTTGCCAGCCGCGGTGGTCTAGCGGTTCTGGCGCTGCAGTCCGGAACCGCGGGACTGCTACGGTCGCAGGTTCGAATCCTGCCTCGGGCGTGGGTGTGTGTGATGTCCTTAGGTTAGTTAGGTTTCAGTAGTTCTAAGTTCTAGGGGACTTATGACCAAAGATGTTGAGTCCCATAGTGCTCAGAGCCATTTGAACCATTTTTTTGGTGGTCACTTCGCGAGACGTTTGTTGGAGGAAGTAATATTTTGCTCCACCCTGCCCCGAACGTATGCTCCCGTGATTTCAACAGTTAACTTCATGCGATGCGCAACATCTCTCCGTGTAGAGACCGCACTGCAGTTCGTCGAACATGTTCGTAATGGCCTTGCATAGACTAAACGAAGAAATGGAAGGAATATTACGTTTAACATCCCAGCGACATTGTGGTCTTTAAGACGGAGCACAAACTCAGATTGTGTCAAGAATGGAGAACAAAATCGGCCGTGCCCTTTCAAAGGAACCATCCTGGCATTCGCCTGGAGCGATTTAGGGAAATCAAGGAGAACCGAAATATGGATGGCCGACGCGTATTTAAAATGTCGTCCTCCCGAAAGCGGGTTCAGTCTGCTTACCACTGCACCATCTAACTCGTTCGACTAAGCGATCCCGTCCACACAGGGATTGAAGGCCAACGGTACCGACCGGCCACCGTGTCTTCCTCAATCCTTAGGCCTCACCGGATGCGGATACTGGGGGATGGGAGAGCATGTGATCAGCACACCGCTCTCTCAACCGTCGTATTGTGGTAATAGGACTTTCTAAGCCCAGTACAATCATCAATCCTAAATAATTGGTAGAATGTTTTGTGACCCAGGTGGCTGAATTACACACCCCTTAATATTCATCCGATAAATCTGAGCCTGGCGTCTGCTTCATTGTACAAGTAGCTTTTCCCGTTCATTCCACTTTAGTTCTATGTATTTTATGCTAGTTACCTTTTCCAGTGCCAAAGGCCTTGCCACAGTGGTAACACCGGTTTCCCTCAAATCACCGAAGTTAACCGCCATTGGCTTGGCTAGCACCTGGGTGAGTCACCGTTCAGGTATGACGAGTGCTGCTGGCAGGCGGGGTGCACTCAGCTAATGTGAGGCCAACTCAGGAGCTACTCGACTGATAAGTAGTAGCAGCACCGGTCACGAAAACTGACTACGGCCGGGAGAGCGGTGTGCTGATCACATGCCCCTCCATGTATGCATCCTGTCACCCCTAATGGCTGAGGATGACGCGGTGCCCGGACGGTAACTTTGCGCCTTCAAGGCATGTTTGGAGGTTCTTTTATTTATCTTTCCCAATGCAAAGCAGTGGTTCTCAAATTGTGGGGTGCGAACTCCAGAGTGGGGGGAAGGCGAGGGTGGATGGCGAATGGCTTGCAAGGGGGGGGGGAGGAGGGGGGGTGCGCGTGTATTGAAAAAAGATTCTTAGTAACAAACAAGTACGGGTATCTTTTCACCGAATACAGAAGAAGCCATTTATTTGTGTTGAATTTCACCCGAAGTCGGTGTTACGCAAGATGCGGTAGCCGACGAAGGGAGAGCGGTCACGTTTTTGGCATTGTCTGAAATGATCGGACAAGCTGGGCGACATCTGCCATCGGTGGAATCGCCGGTTGTCGCGTGCACTGTGACTGCATGTTTGGCTCATGTGTCTCTACGCCGCCTTACAATGTTTCATACTTCGCGAGGAAGATTTGATTACAGTCTGAAGATGTTCCTGGTTAGTGAGAGACACCGAAGACACCGGTGGTTCAAAAATGGTTCAAATAGCTCTGAGCACTATTGGACTTAACACCTATGGTCATCAGTCCCCTAGAACTTAGAACTACTTAAACCTAACTAACCTAAAGACATCACACAACACCCAGTCATCACGAGGTAGAGAAAATCCCAGACCCTACCGGGAATCGAACCCGGGAACCCGGGCGTGGGAAGCGAGAACGCTACCGCACGACCACGAGCTGCGGACGCACCAGTGGTTCATCAAATGGCGCAGAGGAGGGAAATACTCCAAAGGCGAAAACGAGAAAGTATTGTGAGAACAATTTTTTTGGTAGGCTTTACAAAAACTACGATCAGTGGTAGAACGTCCACAATGTGTAAATTGTTTAACTATTCTAACTGCTGATACCGTATTTGACCGTCTGTAAGACGCTACGGAGTACTTGACGCACCTTAATTTTTAAGCATTTTTTTTAAACAACTGCAAAGCCAGGCCAAAGAAATTAGAGTATAAGCTGAACTGGTTTCAGAATCCATGAGAATCCTCAACTGAACTTTGTTCTTCTTCTTTCTCTTCGTCGTCATCGTTCACCTCCTACTTATGGTGCAATTGTTGAAAGATTATAACAATGTCTTCCCCCACTCTATATCACGACTATCTACACTTGTTTCATTGTAGGTCGTTTTAACGCTCCCTTCGGCGTGAACTCATGTTTTGTTGCATCCATCATCCATTTATTTATTCCATTCCTCTCTCACATATATTTTCAATGGTTTATTTATCGACATGTCAAGAGGTTGCAATTGTGAAGTTATTCCTTCCGCAACGACAGAAAGCCCTGTATTTCCTTGTCTCAATTTCTCAGACTGTTTCGAGTGACTACTAAACTGATTTAGCAGAAAAAGAGAACTCTTCTTCAATAAAGCACCTCTCCTTCTCTTCCATAATATGTTAATCCATGACTGCGTATCAGCTTTGTCCACTCACCCTTTGTCGTATACGTGAACCACAACACCTGGCGTCATTTAAGAACGTTTTGGCATTGTTTTGCGCTTGAAAATGATCATTGGTTTTAGTACCGTCGGCAAAACGTGAGAGGACAACAGAGTAGTGCACTTTTTCATGTCCACTTTTTTATATAGTGGCATCTTTCATGGCAACAATTCTGTTGCTGGGCAGTGAAATGTCAGAGGAGTGCTTCAATATTCGCTATATTTCCACACTGATTTCCTTTCGATGTTGAATAATGAAGTGATGGAAAGATAACACTTGCTTGATAGGTTTCCGGGAATTAGGTCGGATAATATTGTAGAAGCCGCACAATATTTCAGCGAGACAACTGCCCGCCATCTTCAGGTGCTACTGTCGCGTCGATTTTTTTTTCTATATTGAGTTTCTGCGGGCTGGCAGCCGCTTAGTATGCCGCTCTTCAGCGTACAGAATTTGTTTTAAAAAGAGGAAGATAATAAACAATAAAAACAGGCGATAAAATCGGAGACTTAAATGGTAACATGGCGGAAAAAATCGGGGAACTTATAACATAGAAACAAAGGGATAATGATGCTAATAAAATACATATTAAGCAGACAGGTAAGATAATAGACAGACAATTAAAAAACATGGCGACAGTCAGGTTTCTGTTCGGAAGAGACATAAAATTCACACCCAGCGACAGCATGATTTCTGTTCGCAACATTTTTGAAAGACGACCGATACTGAACATTCACTTGAACACTGCACTAAAAAGTTGGTAAATATGACATACCACAGCCGAGGGCTGGTGGGGGTGGTCGAGTCGCTGAACTTGCCAATTTATATGTTGGCTGTCTAGAACAGCGCAGGCGCCAGCGGGGGCATAACGTCATCGAAGAACAATCGTAAACGGCGTCGAAAACCAGAGCTGGAGAAAAACGTCGCGGTCTGCGGAAGAGCGCCGCGGCGCGGGAAAATGCGGCGGGAGCAACGGACCCCGTTCGCGCGCGCGAGGTGTTGGCGCGCGATTTAAGCATCTGCGCTAAGGTTTCCCATCTGCGTTGACTACGTGCAGTTGCTAATCTGCTGCTGACGATTCGTTAGTGCCGCCAAGGCTGGCTCCCATGCTTTGCTCAGGTGAAACCGCGTGTCTCTGTTTATTGGGTCACTAAGCAGTGTTTCGACCCCTTTTTGCCCATGATTGGGTCCGAGTATGTGGAAGCATACGAGAGGATCTTGATTTCTTCATAGTTCATGCCGCGTCCGGGTCAAGACCCGTTTCCCCAGCAGAGAGCTCTGGTTTTCGACGCTGTTTACGATTTGTCTTCGATGACACTGGCGCCAGCGCTGTTCTGGTTAGCCAACATATAAATTAGCGAGCTTCTCAGCGACCCGACACATTCAAGGGTGGATTCCCTCACTTTCTGATCGAGGACTCACACTGCATGGGCTACACTTAGGGTGTATCTTCGACGTGAGAGAGCCCCAACCGTGCCAGTGGTGTTATTGCCCGTCTGCGCGCTGTCACTGCTGGCCGTCGTCCGGTCGCCGCCACCGCCCGCCTCCGCCACCGCCGCCTGGTCGCCGTCTCTCAGTGACCGCTGCTGCTGCTGCTGCTGCTGCTGCTACTGCTACTGCCGCCGCCACCACCGTCTCCCTGTGCTCCCCGCCGCCCAGTGCTCGTCCCCACCCCCGTTTTAGTTCCCTTTGTACTTCGGCGTCTCCTGTCGACCGTGGGGACTGCCTGCAATCATCGACACCCCAACTACCCCTTCACCTGCCCCCGCTGTAACATCATGGAGTGCTTCCTCTGGGATTAACCCGTCTCATCCACCTCCCCTATTCACAGCCTCCTCCCCATCTATCTCCTCCTCATCACTGTAGCCCCACCTGTATGTCACTCCTGCTCCTACCCCTGCTACTGCACCTTCTCCTGCTCCTGCTCCTGCCCCCACCCACCCTTCGGCTCCTGTCAGCCGCCGAGAAGACTTTCCCCCTCTCCCCCCTGCAACTACCACTGCTTCCCCTGCCCGAGTCACCGCCCGCCGCCACACAGTCACTGCCACAGAGGGCCCTACCCTCTCATCTGGTGCTACTGCCTCACAGGAGGGCCCTGCCTCCCACCACCTCCCCATCCATCCAGTCCCTCATCCCTCCTCCCAGGGAACACCCACAAAAAATCTTCCAAACGGCCCAGTGGCGACCTCTCCTCTACTCCATCATCCAAAAAGCCACTGCCCACAGCACCTCCCTCTGACGCTGCCATGGATACCACCCGACCTCCCTCTTCTTCAGCCCCCTCCCTGTATACCTTCGTCCTAGCCAACCCTGATCCAAAATTCCTGAATGCTCGCACCCTCACCCTTGAAATCCAGAAGTACATCCCCAGTACACCCATCACCCAACTTATCCCTCGTAGAAACTCTGTTCTCATCAAGTCTCCCTCTCCCTCTTTCCATACTTATCTCCTTCAGCACCTTCCCCACATCACCTTTGGGCCCAATGCATCCCTTACCCCATTCCTTACATCCTCCTCTCCCGAACAACCTCATCGTCCGCTGACCCTCACCGCTGTCATCACAAAACTCAGCCCTGTAGTCACAGAGGCTGAGGTGTTGGCGTAACTGAACGCCCACCCCGCCCTGGAAGTCCACTCGGCCCACAGTACTTACAACTCCGCTGGCCCTACTTTCCTCATGCGTATACTTACAGAGCCCGCCTCCTCCATCGACCACCACCTCAAGCAGGGAGCAGGGAATCGCCACCACCCTGTTGACCCGTCCCATTCCCCTCCTTAGTCTTACCATTGCCAGTGCTGTCTTCTGTACAGTGACCACCTCACCCAAAACTGCAACCACTTGCCCCCATTGTAAAGCCTCCCACTTCCTTAAACAGTGTCCCAACTTCGCCTCCCCCCCCCCTTCCTGCTACACCTGCAATGAACCTTACCCCACCTGTTCCTTCAAATGCAAAGCTAAACCCCTCCCGCCAACCCTGAACTCACTGTCTCCGTTCGCCCCATTGACCCACCCATCCTCCCTAACAATTTCCTCCGCCCTCCCCCTACAGCAGAAGACATCGTCCGGTTCCTCATCATTGGCCTGCAGCACATCCACCCCTTCCAGCGCCCCCACACACTCCAGCAGATATCCCTTGCCACCCACTCTGTTTTCCACTTAAACACCTATGCCACCTTCTCCCGCAACCAGGCCCACTTTACCTTCACCCCTCTCGAAAACCTCGTTTAAGCCCTTCTCTCCCCTTCCTGCATCCCTCCCACCTCCAACCTCCTGGCTCATCAACAGTAGCATCTCCTCTACCTCAACATTCGCGCCCTCCCTGCAAAGAAATACCTGTGCCACGATCTACATCTGCCCCGCAGCTCCTCTCCCCTTTGACTTCATTTCCCATGTTGACCATACCTTCTCCACCTATGTGATCGCAGCTGACCAGAACATCCACAGCCTTGACCCTGCCACCCTTCAGCAGTGGCATCAGTTCCTTGCCAGCCGCCATAGTGACCTTGTTTCTCTCCCACAGCACACCTGTCCTGAAAGTAACTCCATCCCCGATGTTATCCTTACTTCCCCCAACCTCCTTGGTCGCATCGCCATTGATGTCCTCAATCACGTTGGTAGTGACCATCTCCCTGTCACTCTCACCATCTCCTCTACCCGTCCTGCCCCTGCAGCCACCTGCCCAGCTGCCCCCTTCAAAGTCTGCCTATGACTACCACTGTGCCAATTGGGTTGCCTACCGGGAATCCATTGCCTTACAGGTTGAAAGCCACCCCGTCACATTTCATCACCCTGATGACATCACCTATGCCTCTTCCTTCCTTCAGAAGACCATAAGTGACGCTGTGGAGGTTCATGTCCCTATCAAACTCATCCACCCTTACTGCCCTACGCTTCCTCCATAGGCCATCCTTCTGCTGTGTCAATCCCGCAGTCTCTACCACTCCTTCCTCTGCACCCATGACCGGAATACTCTCACCTGCCACTGGCAATTACAGCGACACATCCACAACCTCCTTACAGCAAAGAAACGCTGGGACTGGCGCCAGACATGCACATGCCTCAACTCCACCCTCCCTGTCAACTCCTGCAAGTACTGGTCAGCCTTCCACCGCCTTATTGGTAGCCATCCCACCCCACATTACCCCATCCTCCATGACGATCGACCCTTTCCTGACAACCTCAGTAAGGCTAACCATTTTGCTTCCCACCTATCCAAGGTCTTCTCAATTCCTGACGATCCCCATGTTGATTACTCCCTCTTCCCCACCATCCTTGACCGCACTGACACCTCTGTCCCCCCGCTCGCCTCTAGCTTCCAGTACTTGGATTGGTTACCCCCCACTGACAACACTCCCATCACGGTACAAGACATCACACTCCTCCTCCACTCCAAACGCAATACTGCCCCTGGTCATTATGGCGTCACCTACTGCCACCTCAAGGAATCCCTCCCCCATCCTTCATGTCTGTCCTTGCTACCCTGTACAATGTCCTCCTCTCCACTGGATTTTACCCTGACCTGTGGAAGACTTCTCGTGTCCTGCTGTTCCCTAAACCTAACAAATCCCCCTCTGATACCTCTTCCTATCGGCCCATCTACCTCACCTCCATGTTCAGTAAGGTCTTCGAGGCCATCCTGTTTCACCGTATTCACCGCCACCTTAACCAACACCACCTCCTTCCCGTTACCCAATGTCGCTTCTGGCCTTCCTTCTCCGCTGCCGACCAGCTCCTTAACCTTACCAATCTTCTTTCTCTCCAACTTAACTCTGGTCACTCCGCTATCTTTGGTTCCCTTCATCTCCAGAACGCCTATGACCATGTCTGGCATCCCCAGGCTCCTCTTCAAACTCCAGACCTATGCTCTACCCATCAACTTCGTTCGTCTCGTTGCTTCCTTCCTCTCCCATCGTCCCTCCTATGTGACTATCCACAATTCTAACTCCCATACTTTCTATCCCTCTGCCGGCGTGCCCCAAGGTTCTGTCCCTTCCCCTCTCCTGTGTGTGCTACAAGTGGGTTTTAAGTGTGTTGTTCTGGAGTGTTTTTAATTCTGTGCCGACTTTTAACCTGTGCATGTCCAATCAGTGTCTTCTCTGTGTTTTAAGAATCGCCAACTGTGTTTGTTTTTTCAACTTTCTGGTGACTTTTTTAACTGTCCCCCATGAACGTCTCCATGTCAGTCTATTCTTATCTCCATTTTCTCCCTTTACTCTGCTTTATGTTCCCATTTTTTATCGCCTTATGTATGTAACATTTTATTCTTATTTTAGTTGCCATGTCACTCGGCTGAAGAGAGGTGGATTGTGCCGCTGACAGCCATCCCCTGCCCATATGGGGCAGGGGAATGAAATCACAATAAAGAAAAAAAAAGCGATGCGACAGTAGTATCTGGAGATCGCGTGCAGTTGTCTCGCTGAAATATTGTGCGGTTTCTACCATATTATCTGGCGTAACTCCCAGGAACCTATCAAGCAGATGCAGCGCCGGGAAAGCCCCAAAGAAGATAACACTTTTTCTTTAGATTCCTGTGGCGTTTTCTAAGACATTTTAGTTTTGGTTCTTATGCTAAGCCCATAACGGTTCATAAACTTGTAGCACCAACCAAATCCACCCATAAAGTCTATTAAGCTCCACTACCGCGCTAGCTTACGAGTGTGCATTTGAATTATTTGTTTATTAATTCCAGTATCATTTTCACAGTGTCCTTGAATCTATTTCAATATGTCATCTTCTAGTTTTAGCCATTTTGCATTCATTCCTCTATTTGTATATTGAGCCTTCCTCTTTTCTTTCACTTGTTCTGTACTAACCCTCCAATCGCGAATGGTGTTTTCTGTTACAGGATAGCCTAAATGCCGCATAGCTGCTCTGTTTCTGTGTTCTTCTGCATACGTTGTTACCTTCGATTTATAGCCAACGTCATATGAATACTTTTTATTTTTTTTCCATTACGAAACTAGCTACTAACAAAAATATTTTACTGTCACCGACAACACGAATCACTTTCAAGTTCCGAGAAAGTAGACTACAAAGTCGCATCATAGGCTAGACAGCGTGTAATCTCCCCACGGAAAATTACCCTCTACCACGCAACAATTAATCATTGTCAATCAAATCATCCACATTCATTCACTTTGGAAAAGTATCTGATATGATTTTCTAGTAATATATGCGCCGACAGCTCGTCGACGCCAAAGTATTTTCTAGTACGTTTATTCTTTGGAATAACAGAGATACATATATGTATTCTCCATGGTTGTTGGAGACTGGTAACTAGGACAGCTTCGGAAGTATCTGTTGAAAGATTGACGGGTTTCTAAAAGAGACATATTTGCTTTTCTTCTCGCTAAAGCGAGCTATTAACATTTGTGCCACTAGCGGGTTGTTTGAAGAGAAAGAAACTGTAATGGAAAATAATTAAGACTTGGAACCAACAGAGATCTGGACATGTAATGGAGATGGATTGAATATACAATTTCCTTCATAAATAAGGTTTGTGACCCCTTTTATTCTGGAGTGAATGAACGAATGAGTTCTTTGTCTGAATCATTGATGATCGCGTTGGCCCTGTAATTAATGGGGAAGTTTCAGCTGTGTCGAAGAGAGCCTGCAATCACCGAGTCTTTGTTAAATCGTCCAAAAAGGCTTCGTACACATCTGGAATTCGAAATCTTTCGTAAAAGGAACGAATAGTTCAAACGATTGATTTTCCCAACTGAATGCAGCGCTTAACAATAATAATAAATGTAAAGATCTCTTACAGCAAGCCAGCCGCTGAATACTAAGACGAAGGGCTCCACCAGAGGTTCTATTTGGCTGATTTCACGTAATGAAATATTATATCAAAAACTGTACACCGATAAAGGAGAGAGAGAGAGAGAGAGAGAGCGAACGAAAATTAGAGAAAATACTAATAATCCTCCATTAGTCTAATTTTTCGTCTGTCTTATCACGGAGCAGCATAAAGACAAAACGGGAGGCCCTTACATTACTGTATAGATTTATGTGTGAAAGTGAAGGGATCTTAAAGGCAACAGATACACGTCTATACAGACAAGACATTACACAAAGTTAGCGGCAAGCTGCATGCATTCATCATTCAGCATCTATTCTCCTTACATTAATACATTATAAGCGGTCTGGGATTGTGACGGCGGGGCGGGAGTGAGTCAGTGTTAGCAACCTTGTGAATCCCCGCAACTCATGTTCGTCGCATCGGAGCACTGCTGCTGCTGCTGCTGCTATTTTAATCTAGTTAGAGATAGGTTTCTTGCGGCAGCGCATATATAGCCAGTTTTAAGGCTAATGGGAATTTTAAATCAAACACTGGGCATTTTTATATTAATTTCGAGTATAGGACGCCCTTGAATTTTGCGGGCAAATTTTTGAAGAAATAAAAGCATCTTGTTTTGTGTGATACACGGTAGCATGAAGCCTAACAAGTTAGAGAGACGTCTTGAAACCAAACAGTCTGAATTAACGGTAAAACTAAAAGAAATTTTTCTCATAAAACTAAATGTTTTATTACTCAGAAGAACGTTGCTAAAACGACGAATGCAACTTCTGGGACCCTTTTAGCCGCATACCAACCTTCGCGTAGGATAGCCAAATGCAAGAAACTACACATGGCTCCAGAAACTCTGATTTTACCGGCAGCGATAGTACAAAATGGTTTGCTGACTAATTTGACCAACGGCTGAATAGGATTCCTGTCCCTAATGACACAGTGCGTGGAAGAATTTTCGACATTTCTGACGATTTATTTGTGCAGTTATTCGAGAAATTACATAACAACTGTTTTGCATTTCAAGTGGACAAAGCGACTGATATTCACGAAGAAGTGAAATTGATTGTCTATGTTCATTTCGTTGATGAGTTTAATATTCGAGAGGAATTGCTTTTCTATGGACCAGTACTGAAAACAGCCTTTTTGACATGCTGGATATATTTTTAATCAAAGCGGGATGTCATAGAATACGTGAATTGAAGTATGCACAGAGAGAGCTCGCTTATTGTCTGGAATTCATGGTGGATTGGAGGCGAAAGTTAAAGCTCTAACGCCTCACGCAGTATGGACTCACTGCATGATACAGCGGGTTGCTCCGGCTGGTGAATAGCGGACCCCTTAATGCTGCGAACAGCTATAGAAACAGTATTATTAAGGCAAACTCTATAAATTCAGGACAGTTTATAGTACTTTGTAAGGAGTTAGGTGCTGAACGCACTTATCAGTTTTTTTTTTTCAGAAATTCCTGATGGCTTTAAGGGGTAAAGTACTAAAAACAAGTCTGAACTCAGGAATGAGCTATACCGTTTCTTAAAGGAGAAAAGTGTCAGACTATTTCAGCACCGGAGATTATCTATTACAAATGACTTAACCCAGTCGATACTAAATATTCGTTACGCTTCACTTCAAGGTAATTAGGCAACTGTACTGTCGTGGAATGAGAAAGTGAAGTCGTTCTTAAAGAAATTAGAGATGTGGCAAAACCTAATGGAAAGAGGTGTACTAAGTATGTCTCTTACTGCAAAGTCACTGTTAGAGGACACAGATAACCCGATACTTCGAACGGAGAGAAAAGCCTACCTTCTCTGATAACTTGCAGCACTAAAAGTGCACTTAGAAAAGTATTTCAGCTATGATTTTGATAAATTTATTTGGATTAAAAATCCGTTCCGAAATGCTCCTGGATCATTGTGTATGACGTACTGATCTCACTTGTGATCCTTCACTGAAACGTAGTAATTTATTTACATGACAAACCCTATTTTTAGGGCTATATTTTAATTTGGACTAATGGATCTATGCAGATATTTGTAAAAACGACGATTATACATCATTCCATATTAATGTAATACCGCCGCCTTCTGAAGACAGATTTAAATCTGTCGAAACCTAGGTAAAGATTACTTTATCCATTGCAACTGGTCGGCTGTTTTTAGTCTTATTACTTTTGTAATCCTACTGTACCGCTAGCTCATTTACAGTTTTTTGAATACATGAAAATGTGTTGAAGGTAAACTGTTTGTTTCGTGTTTTCATAATAATAATTCATGTAGTTTTCATTTCTGTTGCATAAAATCCTTCTAAACTGAACTTGGTAAAACAGAGAATAAAGCAAAGAAAGTATAAAACAGTGACTATTTTTGTGAATATTAGTAAAATAGCATGTGGTGGGGGACAGTTTACACTATTTTGCATCGTGAAAGGGTACCTAGAGGGAAAAGGTTAGAGAATCATTAGTGTAGGGGAACAGCAACCGATCTTTTGGGTTTTTATGGGCAATCTGTTACACTCCTTTACGTTCAGATTCAAGTGCCAATTCCTGCATCAGCCGTCGAGCTTCTGCAAGTTTTTCTCATGTCAATGCCAGGTTCCTGTGTGCAACCCTCCTACAGACATCATCGTCTGTGAATAGTGACTCGAATCCTCCAACTTCATACACTATATTATTAATATATAACGTGGACTGTAGCGGCGCTTTCACACTATTTTGGGATGTTCTTGAAATTACCTTTACACCGGTAATCGTTAGGGACAACGTGCTAAGTTCTTGCTGTCAGGAAGTCAAGAAACCAAATAGAAACCTGCTCCAGCCGACGTACGACAAATCACTGCCGTAGGGGTGTCATATTCTTTCACATGATCTCTGTAGATTCTTGGAGAGATCTCATCCAGTCCCAATGACTTTGCGCAGTTGAGCAGTTTTTACTGATTTTTTGCACCGCAGTTGCTTAACTCAACGTATGTCATCCCTGCTTTCGTACGATGACTGAAAGGAGAAACATAATTACGATCTTCAGCAATGAAACAGTTTCAGAAGGTCGAATTCAGTATTTCGGCGATGTTTCAGATATTTGATCTTTCAGTGCAAGTATGACACTGAACGACAGATCAGTCACAAAAATTTTACCTGCGCATTCGTGTAAAGCTTCTAATCTGTAAAGAAGTTGTCTTTGCTTCCACAGCAGCTTCGTAGTATAGTTACTGAAGCACGGTGGTTCTTTCACACTCCCTTAAAACTCGTTCTTGAGATATATGCAGTTGTCTAAACCGTGTGTGATGATTACTCATGTACGGGCTGTCTACAAGAAATCTCTCCAGTTTCCAGATAGAGGTTGGAGTATGACATGGCTAGAGAGAGGGGACAGGAAGAGATGGACAGAAAAAGGGGTAGGAACAGATAGCCAGAGAGAGGAAGGGAATAGGACATGGACGAAGAGAGCAGTGAGCTGAAGAGAGAGAGAGAGAGAGAGAGAGAGAGAGAGAGAGAGAGAGAGAGGATCAGGTAGCCAGAGAGAGGGAGGGAGCAGTAGATGTTCAGAGGGAGAGTTGACGAGGAGATCTATACAATACATGTGACATGTGTGTAAAAGGACGAAGCTGTTGGGATGAAGTTACTATTGATATAAAATTTGCTTCCTTCATAGTTTCATCTTTTAGGAAAATAAGAGTTAAACAGACTGATATAATATTAGCAGATAAGTACGATACAGTTCTATTTTATAAATTTTCAGATGAAACGAAATAAACTTGAATTTTAGCACATGTCAAGAATATGTTCAAAATCGATTGACGAATTTCACAAAAAATGGTTCAGGTGGCTCTGAGCACTATGGGACTTAACATCTATGGTCATCAGTCCCCTAGAACTTAGAACTACTGTAACCTAACTAACCTAAGGACAGCACACAACACCCAGTCATCACGAGGCAGAGAAAATTCCTGACCCCGCCGGGAATCGAACCCGGGAACCCGGGCGTGGGAAGCGAGAACGCTACCACACGACCACGAGCTGCGGACGAGACTGAAAGTACGGGACATGATCTCGCGCCAGCGAAAATCACGATTGTTTCAATGCTTCCTTTCCAACTCTCTTATACCCGTGACACTCTCTCTCCTGTTTCGCGATAATACAGAATGAGATGCCCTTCTTTCAACTTTTTCGATGTCTTCTGTCAATCCTATGTGCTAAGGATCCCATATCATTGAGAAATATTCCAGCAGAAGACTAACAGACTTAGTGTATGCAGTCTCTGTAGTAGATCTCTTGCATCATCTAAGTGTTCCGCCAACAATGCGTAATCCTTGGCTTAACCCCACACAACTTTGCCTTTGTGACCGCTCCAACTTAAGTTGTTCGTAATTGTAATTCCTAGGTATTAGTGAATAGTGAAATTGACAGCCTTTAAATTTAGCGAATCTGTTTTTTTTGTTTGCCATGTGAATGGCTTGACACTTCTATTTATTGAGAGGCAAATTCCCCTTTTCACATCATTCAGGCATCGTGTAAGCCATTTTGGAATTTTTTCTGACATTATGATGACTTTACTACGCGGTAAACGGCAGCTTCGTCTGCCAATAATCTAATAGGTCTGCTCACATTACCTCGTAAATCGCTTATATATGTAAGAAAGAGCCGAAGGCCTACAAAACGTCCTTGGGGGACGCTGGAGATCACTTTTGTTTTGCTCTACGAGTTTCAGTCGATTGCTGAGTAGAGAGCTCCTTCTAAAAGGAAAGTTTGGATCCAGTCTCATACCTGAATCAATACTCCAGAGGATCGAAAGTTTATTACAAGTCTATTGCGAGGAATAGTGTCAAAAGGCTTCAGGAAATCTAGAAATATAGAGTGTATAGCATTCGTTACTCCGGGCGGATAAAGAGCTAGTTACGTTTCACAAGAACGATATTTTCTGAAACAGTGCTGACTGTGTGTCAATGGACCTTTACCTTCGAGGTAACTCATAATGTTATACATAGCATAGGTTCCAAAATCCTTAGGTAAATCGACTTTAGTGAAATGGTTTACTGGTTGCCCTGGAAAGAACAATGTTTATTCATACGGAATTACGAGCTGTACAGTGAATTAAGGCTTCAATGACTCTTTAAACACACTCGTAAAAATGTACAGAAAAAAACATTTATCATTCAACAAAATTGTATGTAAAAATAATCTCTTTATTATGTACAGTCATGCTCAAAAGTATCCGAACGACCTGAATTGCATTTCGCCTGATTCGCATGCAACCCACATAACGCAGCTGTCTAGCAGGTCCTCTAAGTGCTCCTTGATTCAGTCGTTTGATTATTGAAAATGGTTCCAACAAGTCACCACTAGGAAACACTACTCTGTATCGCAGTAACTCAAGATGTAAAGTAATACTACGACACTGAAAATATCAGGGAACACCTTATCACAGGTAAGACTGTCCTTAAGGCTTGTAAGCTCACATTTATTTCAATAAATGACATACCTGAAATGTTACCACAGCGCTGTGGAATGCAGAAGTTCTGGAGGAATTGTTCTTGACTTCTGGAGCTGTTACAGCTACGTGTCAGCTAGTGGCGTAGTGGTAAGTATCGTGCACGGTAGACAAGATGTCGCGAGTTCAAGGAGATTCATTGCAATATTTTTAAAAACGCAATTCTGTTGTCTGCTAAAATTATCAATCTAGTGGAACTTTTAACATAATTTCCTCCACTTCTCAACCAAAAATAGTGTTATGTGGAAAAAAGGGCTAACTTCTGCGACATTTTGTTCATTTCAAGTTTAATAGACTGCCAGACAGTAGATGCATCTCGAAACTTTTGTATCATGTATGGGTAGATCGCATCATGCCAAAATACGTCTGAAAAGTATTTTCTACATTAGCTGTCGTCTGGTAGTGGCATTTTATTCTTCTTCAAACCTTGTTTGACAGCTTTTACTCAGAACAAGTTTTCTACATGTATGTAATCAATAAACTGCATGTGCATTTTCAGACTGTTCTAGATGACATCAGAGAATTCGCATATATCGTTGCTGATTAATTTCTTTCTCATGTGTACTATTGTTTTAACAACATTAAAGGAAACGTTACGAAAATTGTGAACTGTATTACAAAAAATTAAATAAAACTACCCACGATAATCTTACGACGAATGTCTGTTTTAATAAAACAGAGTATCTGTACACAAGCGTGCCTCCATCGTCACGAATTGGTAAAATACTAGTCACTTAGATTTTGATTGGGTCTGTGTTTAATTGGTATGCTGTGTCATACTCAAGTGGTATGCAAATGTGGCATTTCATAAATAAAGTTATGTATTCCTAGAAACCCAAAATTTGCTTGTCAGCAGCGGAAAGAGGCGTTACCTGTTGTGCAGCGTTGTAAGTTTTTCACCATTGCACTATGAGCCGCAAGTATTTTCTTGCGATTTCCTTATCGATGTTTGATCTGACTGCTTGTAGCTCTTTCACAGAAGGGATAAAGACGCTACACTCAGTGAGACTGGAACTGCGAACCATATCAGACGCCATTTCACAGGTCAGCATGTTACCACAATGCTGGCGAAGAATATGTGTACGTCGCTGTCAGTTCTTCCATATGATTTGGTCGACATGGCCTGTTTCAAGTTGTGTATGACAGACAATGTTTTAGAAAATAAATTGTTTTCCTTTGCAATAAACAAAGATTTTCATTCTAAGCTATCCAAGTACAAAATTTTCGCAATATTTGTTCAAATTTAATATTCGCTTCTATAATGTAGGAAAGTATTTCACAGTTGCAAAACTCGCATCCGACTCATTGACCTTACACTTAGTCGCTGACCATAAATTCTAGCTAAGAGTGACGCTAGTTTAAGTAACGTAATGTAGCGGAGACTGTCTGCCAGTGATCTTTCTCACCGGGAAATCGGCAATTCACTTATTGGCCTCCATAAGTACACTGTAACAGTAATTTTTGTGTGTGCATGCAATGCATATTGATTAGAATTTAGTGGTTCTCCCTCTTCCACTTCTGTATACAATATGCCTGACCTAAACGGGGCCTTTTGTCACTACAGGCCCTGGGCAGTGCAACATCATACTGACAATAGTAATGTGCTTATACTGACAACCTGACTGTTCGTTTTACCTGATTCTGTAAAAATTTAAATAAAACAACATGACCTTCCAGTGGGAGACATTTCGTCCCCCTTATCCTTCTGTGAAATTTGCCAGTAAGCTTGTTGCCTTCCAACCAGTGAAATGCGGTGGAGTACGGCCGGTAAATGATTCACAAACCACGATTTAGTGCCGTTAAGACGATTTATTTAAACGTCACAAGATTGCACATAGGTGCAGGCATATTGTTTACAGAAGTGGAAGAGGGTGCAGCACTAAATTCTAATCCGTATGCATTGCATACAAACAAATTACTGTTACAGTGTACTTATGGAGCCCAATGAGTGAACTGCGTATTTACCGGTGAGAAAGATCACTGGCAAACAGTCTTCGCTACATTAGGTTACTTAATATGGTGTCACTCTGAGCTAGAATGTATAGTCAGTGGCTAAGAGTAAGGTCAATGAGTCGGCTGCGAGTTTCGCCACTGTGAAATACTTTCCTACATTATAATTATAGAAGCGAATACTAAATTTGAAATAATATTGCGAAAATTTTGTATTTGGATAGCTTAGAATGAAAATCTTTGTTTATTGCAAAGGAAAACAATTGATTTTATAAAACATTGTCTGTCAGACAACTTGAAACAGGTCATGTCGACCAAATCATATGGAAGAACAGACAGCGACGTATATCGGAAGGCAGTAAGATCTCTTGTTTTTTAGTTTGACAGTACTCGATAGCCATATCTAGGCGGAAGTAACTGAAGAAAGGCAGCGCGTATTTGTTATCAATTAACGTCATCAATTATCTTCATCAATTACTTAAGTTTTAATGTAATCTACGAGTTATTACTGATGTTTGATATTAACATGAAAAGGATTCCGTAGACAGGGAAAGAACCTGTTATTGGGGAACTACTTCTAAATGACCAAAAGGCATCAAATGATCTTCAAGTACAGTATTTCAGCAGCGGCATGAAGAAAATGACAATAATGACGGTAACAATCGAATTATCCGGTAACTTCACACTTCCCAGTGGATTTTCTCGAACTAAGAAATTTGCTGAACTTGTGAAAATTAGAAAATGGCTTCACATCGAGCCTATGATGCCTAGAAGAGTCTTTACATCCTGATGACATGAAAAGAGCGTAATTTCCGATTCAGAAGTTTGCTTCTACTTAACCATTTAATAGTCTCGCGTTTTTTCACCGTGACTAAATTTGTAAGTTAAGCATATCAACTGTTACAGCACACGCCTGGTGCTGGGAAATGTGGCCACAATGGTCTGGCGGAACGAAGTATCACAGGTGCAATGCATGGGTTCACGCATTTACTTTTAGGAGGCACAAATAGATTTACTTTACCCCAGTAACATCAAGAGAAAGACGTTATACTCCAGAATCCGCATTAAACATCACTTTCCTTCGTTACCAACAGGGCAGAGCCGGTTTACGTTGGAAAATGACATAGCAGAAGTCGTGGTAAACAGAAATACAGCCGCCAGTAAACTTACTTACATTAGAAAATTTTATTTCATTTGATGAACCGATAGCCATTTAAAGGAACAGCACTCTTACTTTACTTGTACTTGATTGAACTACAGACGTTGAAAAATTTGGTGCTGGACTGTAATTCGAATTCGTACCTCCTCTTTCGAGGATCTGAATCTCTCTGAACAGTATAGTTCAATCATTTTGTTCCTTTTCTCAAGACTGCAGTCTTCTCTAGGTCTCCTCCAAAGGTAAGTATATGGGTCCGAATCCTGATCCAGTACGAAATTATTCACAATTTCATTTAAAGCTCTATCACGTGCACACCGGCCTGTTAGTGAAAATTAACATGCATTTTTAATGTCTGTTTATGTGTTACCAACAATCTCAATAGGTGTCGTTATTTGTGGTCAAACACGCACACATCTTACTATTGGTGAGTAAGAAACTGATACTTATGCTATATTCGTGGATACGCGGTAGGTGAGCAGTTCGATTGTCGCTTTGGCACAAAAGTTTGTATCGTTATTTTACAGTCAAGCACCTAGCAGCTGGTCAGAAAAACCGATACGTAACATTTGATTTTACTTAGTTAACAATCCGATTACGTGTTGGGTTCGTATCTCCGTCACAGAACTTCACATCATGCACTTCATCTTTAAATACATGCACACTTTGTTACTTCAGAATGGTGGTATATCAGGCATCTTTCGTGGTTAGTTAACAGGGACGAAAGGGTCTTGATAGAAGTCCCGGATTATTATAAAAACCGTCGTCTTTTATTTTCAAGTTTAGATATGGTTCCTGGTATAGCAAAACTAGTTTGCAGTCAGTTCTGAGTATTGTTAGTAACTACGCTCCAGTCCCTAAAACTAGTCACAGAAATGCGAAATGCGAAACAGATCACATCTGTTCGTCTTCTTCCTGCTGGTATTGTAACTGAGATTTGGCAACGAGGCAATGTATGTTTTGCAACTCTGATCGACAAGTTACTTCCTGGAGCGCACGGAATTAAGCCTCAAAGTTCACTTGATTTTACCTGTCATTCCGATTGAATAATCTGAGTTGTTATCGCTTGAGGTGTAACAAAAGATTGTAAATGTACGGTTTTCATCCCAGGAACGTCGTTGCACGTGGAAATCGCAACTAATCTCGTCCTTCAAATAGCAGTTTACGAGTTCTAGCCTCTATTGGTCTCGTAAGAGGAAGCTGAGACACATACTTCTTCGCCAGCATTGTGGTAACATGCTGACCTGTGAAAAGGCGTCTGATATTGTTTGCAGTTCCCGTCTCACTGAGTGTAGCGTTTCTATCCCTTCTATGAAAGAGCTACAAGCAGTCAGATCAAACATCGATAAGGAAATCGCAAGAAAATACTTTCGGCTCGTAGTGCAATGGTGAAAAACTTACAATGCTGCACAACAGGTAACGCCTCTTTCCGCTGCTGACAAGCAAATTTTGGATTTCTAGTAATACATTACTATTTATGAAATGCCACATTTGCATACCTCTTGAGTATGACACAGCATACCAATTTAAAACAGACCAAATCAAAATCTAAGTGACTAGTATTTTACCAATTCGTGACGATAGAGGCACGCTTGTGTACAGATACTCAGTTTTATTAAAACAGACTTTCGTCAACCAAGTAAATGAATTTACTGAACATGCTTCAAATTGATACAGGGAGCCTGTGTGTCAGAATTCTCACCCAGTGCGGTACAACGGCGTTATGATAGAAAAATGAGCCCCTGAGAAGCGTATTTGGTGGTCTGATGATAGGTTCATATATGTATGGTCTGGGTTCGATTCCAACTTCGGTCCATGATTTTAGATAGGGAGAGAGATTCCATTCTCTTCTGGCTACACCAAGTGAAGAAGATATAATGGCAGTGTAGTCTCAAATTCACACTAAAAAAGATATTCCTTCTCTTCCAATTAGACGTTAGGTTGAGCCACAATTAAGTCTGGAGTGGCGACATGTAGAAACTCTGTCACCAGTAACCTGTCTTGTAGTAGTTATTTCTAGCGACGAAACAAACGCTATGTGGGCTCACAGGATACTTATTCCTTTTGTCTGAGCTTGTGTATGTCGACAAAATTGGTTCTGAACTGGGAATGCAACTCAGACGGCCCTTAACGCGGAATTTGATCCCTTCGTGACAGTAAAGCTCAGCTACAGTTTGTTGTTTGTTCAAAACTCCAGATTCCTCAACATCTCCACATATTGCGCGTGAATGGGTTCGCATCCTAGCCCGGCACTAAAGACTTCATTATGTATTATCAAGCTCTAGCATGAGAACACCTTTCTGCTGGTGGATAATAATTTCGATTTTTAATGTATTTTCATTCGTTGTCAACACTAACGATATTTGACGATTTTGACTCCCAGTGAGACAGAACCATTTGTGAGATCACTGTAAGTTCAAGATGTTATTCCGAGCTGCTGGTGGAGAAAAATTCGGTAGCTGACGTCTCTATGTGTAGTCAACAACGATATGTGTGGAGCTCTATTCTCTGTTTACACTTAACTCCGTCATTTTATTCCTAGTTCAAACATGCTCACATGTCGCTACTGGTGCAAGAAACCCATATTTAACTTTCGTTTTCTCTAGAATATAACAGCGATAGTTGCCGGGTTGGAGCCCTGGGAAGGAATAAATTAATGTTTCGTCTCGTCATTTCAGTTAAAACATCTAGCTACTGCCGAGAAAATCCGATATGTCACAGTTGATTGTGCTTCGATATCTATATTATTAGGTTCTGGCTTCGAAACCCTGTCCAACACAAAGCTTTACCTCACGGCATTCCAAATAAGTTACTTGTTAAGAAGCAATATTTAACATCTCTCTTAGTTCGTTACCAGGGAAAATTGGTGCTGGGTAGGAAATCACGTCAGTTAAAAATGTTTGCGTTATGTAATTTAAAGTTGCTATTTGCTAACTGATACTGTCTAAATAGTATATCACTTTCTGTATGACTAATCAGGAGTGACTGTTAGTTTCCATCAGTCACGAAATCTTTGCTTAGTCTGCATGACCTGAGTTTGAATCCATATGCAGAACGAGACCGTTCGTCGTGTCATTTGAATTTCGTACATATTCTCAACTAGCTGCTCGTGAGTAACTTAAATTTTTAATGCCATTTTGTGTTAATAAGTACCGTATGTTACTTTGAATAGGAACTCATGAATACGACGAACTTGCTACGTGCATTACCTACCTGACGTAATAATGAGAGTGGTAACATTTCAGGTATGTCATTTATTGTAATAAATGTGAGCTTACAAGCCTTAAGGACAGTCTTACCTGTGATAAGGTGTTCCCTGATATTTGCAGTATCTTAGTATCACTTTACATCTCGAGTTACTGCGATACAGAGTAGTGTTTTCTAGTGGTGACTTGTTGGAACCATTTTCAATAGTCAAACGGCTGTACCAAGGAGTGCTTAGAGGACCTGCTAGACAGCTGCGGTATGTGAGTAGCACGCGAATCAGGCGAAATGCAATTCAGGTCGTTCGGATACTTTTGAGCAAGACTGTACATCATGTGTTAGTTCTATGATAAAAATATTAATTAGTATGAAACTATTGAATGGTTTTACGTAAGTAATTACTCTGTTCTTGATCTTGGATGAGGATCATCTCACGTAAGTGTACATACGTTGCATTTTTGTTAAATGTATGTGTGTTTGGTCTTAAAACATTTACGTATCTTTAGCATACCTGCGTGTTAGGAAACTAACGAGTTATTTTCTTTAGAGCACCAGAACGCGCAATACAGCGAGAGACTGACTGTTGTCTGCCATTTGCACGACCGCAACGTCTTATTTGAATATCGCCAATATGAAACGGCGCAGAGCAGCGGAAATTACTTGTGAAGTTTTCATTTTAATTATATTAGTTAACTTCAGCGTCATTTTAATTATTTTCAGAGATTAATAGTGGTTCATGGTTCATGGTGTGGGTTCCTGTAGTCTTGTCCTAGTTCATGAACCACAGGCAACGTATGAGTGGCCAAGTAAGTGGTCCCGACAGTCGGGATACCAGTTACTTTGGATAAGGCTGGACATCTCGGACATATTCTGAGTCGTGGTCACCTTTGTGCTCATACGGCAAAGACTACCAAACCCACCGGTTAGTCCCTCGGCCGTTAGGGGTAAAACCCAATGGGACTCGGGGCAAGTAAGGCTAGCAACCTGCTTCCCTGGTACTTTAAATATGATGCTGGCAATTATCAGAGCAAAATGCCTCGGACCTTTGGAGGTGACGGAGTCCCACCTCTAACTGACAAACCAGGGACTCCTAAGGTACGACTTTGCAAACAAATGGTAATGAGATGGGGAGCTATTAATATCAATGGGGGCTACTCTGGGAAGAAGGTAGAGCTTGCAGAGGCTGCAAGTAAGATGGGGCTGGACGTTTTAGCTGTTAGTGACATTCGGGTAAGGGGGTGAGAAAGAAGAGGAAGTGGGAGAATACAAGGTCTACCTCTCAGGAGTCAAAGCAGGAATAGCACAATGGGGTGTAGGGCTTTACATCAGGAAAGAAATGGAACCCATCGTAGTTACAATAAGGTATGTAAACGAACGACTGATGTGGATAGATTTGACAGTGTCTAGCAAGAAAATTAGGATTGCGTCAGTATATTCGCATTGTAAAGGGACAGATCAAGATAAGATGGATAGTTTTTATGAGGCTCTCAGTGATGTAGTTGTTAGAGTAAAGGACAAGGACAGTGTTCTGCTCATGGGTGATTTTAACGCCAGGATTGGAAATCGAACAGAAGGGTATGGAAAGGTGATGGGTAAATTTGGAGAGGATATGGAGGCCAACAGGAACGGGAAACAACTCTTCGATTTCTGTGCCAGTATGGGCTTAGTAATCACAAACTCCTTTTTTAAACATAAGAACATTCATCAGTGTACTTGGGAAGGCAGGGGAACCAGATCTGTCATTGACTATTTAATAACAGATCAGGAATTCAGGAAGGCTGTGAGGGACACACGTGGATTCAGGGGATTCTTTGATGACACTGATCATTATTTAATCTGCAGTGAAATTGGGATTGTGAGGCCGAAAGTGCAGGAGGTCAGGTCCATATGTAGGAGGATAAGAGTGGAGAAACTTCAGGATAAGGAAATCAGGCACAAGTACATAACAGCGATCTCAGAAAGGTACCAGTTAGTTGAATGTAGTCAATTACAGTCATTGGAAAAGGAATGGACAAGGTACAGGGACACAGTACTAGAAGTGGCTAAAGAATGTCTTGGAACAGTAGTGTGTAAAAGTAGGATGAAGCAAACAGCTTGGTGGAATGATACAGTCAAGGCAGCCTGTAAAAGGAAAAAGAAGGCGTATCAAAAATGGCTACATACCAGAACCCAGGTAGACAGAGAAAGTTATGTTGAAGAAATAAACAAAGCCAAACAGATAATTGCAGCATCCAAGAAGAAATCGTGGGAAGACTTTGGAAACAGGTTGGAGACTATGGGTCATGCTGCTGGAAAACCATTCTGGAATGTAATTAGCAGTCTTCGAAAGGGAGGTAAGAAGGAAGTGACAAGTATTTTGGACAGGTCAGGAAAACTGCTGGTGAATCCTGTGGATGCCTTGGGCAGATGGAGGGAGTATTTTGAAGAGTTGCTCAATGTAGGTGAAAATGCGATCAGTAATGTTTCAGACTTCGAGTTAGAATGGGATAGGAATGATGGAAATAGGATCACATTTGAGGAAGTGGAAAAAATGGTCAATAGATTGCAGTGCAATAAAGCGGCTGGGGTGGATGAAATTAAGTCGGAACTCATCAAATACAGTGGAATGTCAGGTCTTAAATGGCTACACAGGATAATTGAAATGGCGTGGGAGTCGGGACAGGTTCCATCAGACTGGACAAAAGCAGTAATCACACCAATCTTGAAACATGGAAACAGAAAAGATTGTAACAACTACAGAGGTATCTCTTTAATCAGCGTTGTGAGTAAAATCTTCTCAGGTATTGTTGAAAGGAAAGTGCGAGTATTAGTTGAGGACCAATTGGATGAAAATCAGTTTGGGTTTAGGCCTCTTAGAGGTTGTCAGGACCAGATCTTTAACTTACGGCAAATAATGGAGAAGTGTTATGAGTGAATTTTATCTATGCTTTATAGATCTAGAAAAGGTCTTTACATGTATAGTCAGGCAGCAGTTAGAGTTGACGGTAAATTGAGTTCATGGTTCAGAGTAGTTTCAGGTGTAAGACAAGGCTGCAACCTGTCTCCACTGTTGTTCATATTATTTATGGATCATATGTTGAAAACAATAGACTGGCTGGTTGAGATTAAGATACGTGAACAAAAAATAAGCAGTCTTGCATATGCGAATGACTTAGTCGTGATGGCAGATTCGATTGAAAGTTTGCAAAGTGATATTTCAGAGCTAGATCAGAAATATAAGGACTATGGTATGAAGATTAGCATCTCCAAAACGAAAGTAATGTCAGTGGGAAAGAAATATAAACGGATTGAGTGCCAAATAGGAGGAACAAAGTTAGAACAGGTGGACGGTTTCAAGTACTTAGGATGCATATTCTCACAGGAAGGCAACATAGTGAAAGAACTGGAAGCGAGGTGTAGCAAAGCTAATGCAGTGAGCGCTCAGCTACGATCTACTCTCTTCTGCAAGAAGGAAGTCAGTACCAAGACTAAGTTATCTGTGCACCGTTCAATCTTTCGACCAACTTTGTTGTATGGGAGCGAAAGCTGGGTGGATTCAGGTTACCTTATCAACAAGGTTGAGGTTACGGATATGAAAGTAGCTAGGATGATTGCAGATACTAGTAGATGGGAACAATGGCAGGAGGGTGTCCACAATGAGGAAATCAAAGAAAAACTGGGAATGAACTCTATAGATGTAGCAGTCAGGGCGAACAGGCTTAGATGGTTGGGTCATGTTACACGCATGGGAGAAGCAAGGCTACCCAAGAGACTCATGGATTCAGCAGTAGAGGGTAGGAGGAGTCGGGGCAGACCGAGGAGAAGGTACTAGATTCGGTTAAGAATGATTTTGAAGTAATAGGTTTAACATCAGAAGAGGCACCAATGTTAGCACTGAATAGGGGATCATGGAGGAACTGTATAAGGGGGGCTATGCTCCAGACTGAACGCTGAAAGGCATAATCAGTCAAATGATACAGATGATGATTAATAGCTATTTTCATTAAACTCTTTTTGTCGTCGCATAATGATTATCTTTTACCTCTGCTACGTAAATGAACAGAAATTGACTTACTGCAAAATGATCAGTGATAAATATGCCACATAATATTTGTCTATGCAAACCCATGACATGAAAGGAATATTAATTTCAATGCAAAGAGAACCAGAGGCATTTTGTTAACGTAAGAGCTAGTATGGTGCTTCACACCGCTCTTTTAGTGTTTCATATTGCGTGCTTTAAACCTTCAAATAATATTTTAATAAAGAAAAGTTTGTGTAATATGCCTTGATAAGTTGTGTTGTCACTTTAGTGTATTTGGCGCCATTTGATGTGTAACTATACGTATATTTGGCAACAAATCATACAGTTTAACGAATTACACATGTACACACAATTAGAGCACACCACTTGACGCACAGAACAGAAAACAACAACACACATATTAGAAACTACACAATGGTTCAGTAATTCACCAGCTTACTCTTACATCATTTCTCAATTACTGGCGTGACCGGCGCAATCTTCCAATCTTTTTGAACGGATTTTTTGTCAACAGATTTGTTGTATATGCTTCCTGTGTACGGGGCTACTGTATCTTCATACTGTGAAAGGAATCTTATCCGTTTGCAGTCTGCACCGGAAGACTTGCTGAGACGCCCGCTAAACCCGCTGGGCACAACAGGTAGTAGGTTGTGGAAGGGGCCAAATGTTGAGGTCAGGTTCTCCTAATGTAATTTAATAACATTTACAACCTAACTGTCACATACCTGCACCTTTACCGAACGAAACACTTTCACGGCTGAATGCCTCCAAGCAAGATATCTTATCAATCAACAAGATAAAAATGCAATTAAGATGGTAAAATAATTAAAAAACAGCAAACATGTGCGAAGTGAAATACCAATGGCTGAGGGCCATAATCAAATTTCAAAATTTTAGAATATATTACCATAGACTTTTAAAGGCGGAAGGCAAGGAATGTTTAACAACAAGAAATCTCAAAAATAAACAAAATTAAAATGCAATTAAAGAGACAAATCAAATAAAATAAAAACGTATCACGGCTACGTGGGAAGACTTACGGCCAAGCAGATAGAACATACATAGGCCAGGTGCAATACCAATGGCTGAAGGCCACAACCAAGTTACGAACTTTAACTTAACTCAGAAGCCTCCAGGGAGGTCGGTCTGCCCTCGTTCACTTAGGCGAGACAGGTGGTGAGCACAACTGTACTTGATCCGTCGGAACCCAAACAGGGGACAGCCACAGACGGACCGACCGACAAAACGACTTGCTTCCCGTCAATCAGTACATGAGAACTCAAACCGGAAAGGTTACCAACGTGATAATCCACAATGGAATATGTATTACCTGTCAAAATTACCATGTTGGACAGCGACAAAAGGTGAGGAAAGGACGCTACCTGAAATTACGTTAGTGGCCGGGGCAGGTAACCTGAACACTAACGGCCACGAGGAAGAAAATTCTGCTGGTACACTTGAATTTGAAACACGGTAATATAGTTAACTTCACACAAAAGAACACTTTCTGATTCACGTCAGTGCCCAGGGCAGGTAACGAGAACACTAACGGCCACAAGACAAAAAATTCCACTGGTGGACTGAAATTGTAGTCGAACATATAGTTAATTTTCACCGCATGGCGGCTAAATTTCAACAGTAGAAACACTCTGTGTTGCTCACAGGTGAACCTCCCCAACAGAAAACCACCGAAACAAACCAACACAACATGAATAGACGTGGCTCGGGTAGTTGAAACAACTACTCAGCTTTGACGTCCTTGGTCGGGGAACCAAGAAGCTCGTAGAAATCGGACAGCTCCACACTGCGCAGGGGCTGCCAGCGGCCCCAGCCGACGGCACCGCTCGGACATGACTTCCCTCGTCTACAACAACCGACCGTCTCCTCCGGGATCCGTAGCCGGAAACTATATGCAGCAAACCAAAGATGGTACACGGCGCAAATATCGATACGCATCACTGCTGCCACACGTAGAAGGAAGAAGAACCACGACGTAACCTCAACAAGGGCGGTAAACCAAACACAGATAGACATCGAAATTCACGAAAACGTATAGTTGGGAGTGTGCACGGCTCGCTTGCCTTTATTAAGTGCTATAAGCTGATTCGCTACATCGAGGATATCTGCTTGTAAGTTATTGTTGGCAGTTTTTCTCGATTAGAATTCTGGAATAGTTATTTAGTCTCATTTGCAGAAGGAATTTCGGAAAGCTGTTGAGTCCCCGTACACTACATGCCTTCAGACAGTTAATGAACATTTTTTCTGAATGTGAAAGGGAAAAGGAAACAGTGAAAACATTCCTTGCACCATTTTTTTTCATTTAGAGAACAACATTAAAAGAAGATACAGAACCGCATCAGCCTTACATTTAGTTCAGGAGTTAAATATTTTAAAAACTGATTTCCATTATTGTTTCCAAGTTACTATTGATCAATTTTATTTCATAATAATAAAAATAGCATATATATCTGGGCCAAATGTCGAGGGATGAAAAAAATGGTTCAAATGGCTCTGAGCACTATGGGACTTAACTTCTGTGGTCATCAGTCTCCTAGAACTTAGAACTACTTAAACCTAACTAACCTAAGGACATCACACACACTTACATGCCCGAGGCAGGATTCGAACCTGCGACCATAGCAGTCGCGCGGTTCCGGACTGAGCGCCTGAACCGCTAGACCACCGCGGCCGGCTGTCGAGCGATGAAAAAATGAGATAATAGTAAAGGAAGTAAATGTGGAATAATGATATTTACGTGCGATACTACCCAATTTTCAAATAATCAGTGATATAAAAGTGAACCTTATGCTACGCGATGAGTTCTGGAAGCCATCCTATACAAGTTTCGGCGTCGTGGCCCCACTACGTCCGGAGCTGCGCTCTTTCCTGTGTCTGGAGTACTGCGAGCCGCTGCAGGAGCTCCATTTTGGAAGCGGCCCGCGATATATCAGGGCAATGAGGTCGGACGGGGGCACTCCATTACGGAAGCTGACAGCGACGAGGAGGAAGGGAAGGCGCCGGAATAAAAGGAGTGCGGCCTCGCTGTTGTGGTGCGTAGCGCCTTTGTAATACGCAACCCAGCTTGCGCATCTGTTTGAAGGGTAGTACAACCACGAGGGGCACCCACTGTCACATTACCTGTAACTGGCCTGTCAGGATTCCGCTGTGCAAGGGGGTAGCATGGGGGACTGAGGCTGGTGAGAGCGTGACTGGAAGGGTGGGAGGGTATTGTGAACAGCCGGCCATCCTCGCGTTCATCTACATCTACATCTATACTCCGCGAGCCACCTTACGGTGTGTGGCGGAGGGTACTTATTGTACCACTATCTGATCCCCCCTTCCCTGTTCCATTCACGAATTGTGCGTGGGAAGAACGACTGCTTGTAAGTCTCCGTATTTGCTCTAATTTCTCGGATCTTTTCGTTGTGATCATTACGCGAGATATATGTGGGCGGTAGTAATATGTTGCCCATCTCTTCCCGGAATGTGCTCTCTCGTAATTTCGATAATAAACCTCTCCGTATTGCGTAACGCCTTTCTTGAAGTGTCCGCCACTGGAGCTTGTTCAGCATCTCCGTAACGCTCTCGCGCTGACTAAATGTCCCCATGACGAATCGCGCTGCTTTTCGCTGGATCATGTCTATCTCTTCTATTAATCCAACCTGGTAAGGGTCCCATACTGATGAGCAATACTCAAGAATCGGACGAACAAGCGTTTTGTAAGCTACTTCTTTCGTCGATGAGTCACATTTTCTTAGAATTCTTCCTATGAATCTCAACCTGGCGCCTGCTTTTCCCACTATTTGTTTTATGTGATCATTCCACTTCAGATCGCTCCGGATAGTAACTCCTAAGTATTTTACGGTCGTTACCGCTTCCAATGATTTACCACCTATGGCATAATCGTACTGGAATGGATTTCTGCCCCTATGTATGCGCATTATATTACATTTATCTACGTTTAGGGAAAGCTGCCAGCTGTCGCACCATGCATTAATCCTCTGCAGGTCTTCCTGGAGTACGTACGAGTCTTCTGATGTTGCTACTTTCTTGTAGACAACCGTGTCATCTGCAAATAGCCTCACGGAGCTACCGATGTTGTCAACTAAGTCATTTATGTTCGTTCCTAGGAATAAATTATCTTGAGAAATATAACTTGCACACTGTCCCGCAGCCGCCCACCCCCCACCCCCCCCCCCCCTCCGGATACATACACACACACAGATGAACCATTTCAGTATCTGTTTGAAGAAAGGAGGAATGTGGTGTATAACGACATGTTGTGGATGCACCCAGAACAGTATGTTGTGTAATTCGAAAGCGGTTTGTGCATTCGCCAAAAAGCTGATACCTGTACACGTTCTCGCAATACTGTCTAACCGTCTTTATCAGCAGCTTGTTACATTAAAGTTATTGTTAGTATTTTCATCACTATTATGACAATGTCACAAAGGTTAGAGAGTCACCTGTCAAACATAAAGCCGCTGAGAGTGGCACAGATTAAGTGGAATGTGATGGAGACTCTAATTGTATTTCTGTAGGTATTACGTGTATATCCGACATAGCATTCTCAGAATGAACACAACGATCCTGATGGGTTGAAATACGCATATATGGTTAAAGCTAAAACCTTGGTTGCACTGTAGCTGTAAATAATTTATCAAAAATAGAGGTTTGAGGTTAACCGCAGCCTCTTTAAACTCTTGTACGTTAGTGGACATGAATATCAAGAGGAAACTACAACGCTGACATTCTAGAATTTGCATATAGGATGTTTATGAAGAAGCTGACATATACGCTCCGTAAAAGACAATTGCTGTACAGATCAACACTCCGGTTGATGACTATTGAGCTAATGCACGTTTGTGGGAACGTGTTGGAATGAAAAATTCTTAATAGATATGTAGATATGAAAGCTGGATAGATAGTAACGGTTTTCTATTCATATAACGACCTCGGGGCAATAGAATATACATTTTACTAACAATTCACTGACTATAAGCTAATTTTCAGGTTTCTTCACACTATTATGGAAGCGCCAGGTCTGTAAGTGCGTTATTCTTTGAGTAAAAATTCCTCCGTGCGTACTTTCTGTGATTGCCGATGGGGCAAATGTGTCAGCACACCTGCGTCTCACAGTGGAAATGAGGCATTGGTGGAGTGCACTACCTGTGGTCCACAATCTCTTACCACATGCTAGAAGTAACATACGCAGCTGAAAAAAATGGTAATTGGCGCTAAATTAGGGAAATAGAAAAACAGGAACGAAAATACTTAGGAAGATTTACAGAGCAATCAACAAGAACGGCATTTGGATGAAGAGACCTCAGAGCAAACTCTATCAAAAGACCAACACAACACCGAAGAAATCAGGAACCACCGAGCAAAGGTCTACACATACATCCACAGGATGGAGAATACCAGAACAGCAAACAAAATACTCGACAGCAAACAAAATACTCGACATCATAACAAAGAGTAAATGCAATACGGAGTGACTAAAGGCGGTCCAGAGGAACATGCTACAGATCAACATAGAAAACCTCAAAGACCGCAACGAGTGCCGTAGTAAAATCATGAATGTGAAGCTTGAGCAAAGTACAACGCAACAACCTGGTAAAAAGTGGACAGACGAACGGAAGGGAGAACATTTTGAAAGGATGAAGAGTTTCAGGAAGAGGAAGAGGGAAATTATCAAAAAATCAATTCGAGAATTTATGTCCAATCATTATCCTATAGCGAATATATATATATATATATATATATATATATATATATATATATATATATATATATATATATATATGATGAAGCGAAATGCGCCCACTCGGTCTTCGCAGAGCGACTCCTCACATGCCAGCGATAAATAATCTATGTCACAAAATTTCGTACGGCGAGTACATCCGGCAGAAAAAAGACATTGAAGAGTGGGAATCTAGCAACACTGTAACCACATGTATGGTAACCACCTATGTAGCACATACTAGTCATGTTGTACACTTGGTGCAGTGTATAGAGTTTTGGGTTAACATGCAGGAGGTCGATGGTTCGACACGGTGTTGGGGCGCATTATTTTTTGTTTGTTTGTTTGCTTATTTCATGTTGAGATTTCATAGTGTAACATAGACCATTTATTAGATCACATGTGTCTTAAATTTACATTTCGTAACGATAAACGTAAAAAAAACGTGGTCAGACAAATAAGAAATAGGCAGTTGAAACAAATGACCTGTCATAGGACAGAATAACTACAAAAACAATAGCAATGTCGAGATGCTAAGGATTACAGTACATTATCTACTCCTCATTTATACTACATGTAACATGAGCGCTTAGATGTCACCCATTATCAACCAGTGACAATAATAATGTCCATGTTAATGACTGTATGACCTTCACAACAGAATTCGTTTTCCTCAGAAGAACAGATATTCAAAGCGACATCCCTGCACGTCCAAACACTGCGCAAGCAGACGGACTTCGTACATCTCTGGACCTTTCGCAGCAAAGCTGTGTCCACAGCAATAAGAGCAGCAAGAACACGCGCTATCAATTCTTCCACATTCGTAGGCGGAGTACACGTGCACCTTCCGGTATCAACACAGGAAGAAATCCAGGGGATTTAGGTCAGGTGAACGCAGTGGCCAGACAACTAGACCTCCACGTCCGAGCCATTTCTCTGGAAATGGTCTGTCCAAATGTTGGTGCATATTAATTCCAGAGTGTGGATGTGCACCATCATAGTGGAACCATAACCTCTGCCGAACATGTAGTAGAACATCTTCCAACGTATCAGGCAGAGAGTTTGAGAGAAGTGCATTACACCTCCGTGCGTCACCCGGTCAGGCAACATGTAGGGGCTCAAACACTTGTCACCCAATATTCCGGCGAGACGGTGATACCAAAGCGAATTTGATATCCACGGTCGCGAGTGACTTGCGGGTTAACCTCATGCAAATAGTGGGCTTTGTGCATATTGAAGACATCCTCCGAGTGAATGCTGCTTCATCTGACCACATTACGTTGCTCACGAAGTCATCGTTGGCTTCCTATTGCTGTTGGAAGCATTTACAGAATTGCATCCACTGATGGCGATCGACAGGATGCAGGTGTTGCATGAAAGCATAATGAGAGGGGTGCAGCCCACGCTCATGCAGCACGTTAACGACTGTACGTAGCGAGACACGCAGGTGCCGTGATAGAATGCGTGTACTTCACTGAATATCTTGGTGTACGACCTCCGGAATAGCTTCCTCAGTAGCTGGAGTACGGCGAGTCCGTGGATGACCTCTGTCATGCGATGGTGGAAAGAGAAAACTTGACCCCCGAAGGCGCAGCTCCAGACGACGAAACACACTTTTATCTTGCTCGCTTCGACAAGGGTATCTAGCAGCATACTTATGAGCAGCAACACCAGCCCGGTTATCAGATGCACCAAGTACCAGAAACATATCCACAAATTCACCGTTTGTGTATGCCATACGCCTGACACTCTGGTTTGGAAGTTCACAATAAGAAAATTGGATAGGTGTATGCTTGTACATTGGACTCTGTCCAGGGCCCGTTACTCCGCTCGCAGCTTGTCCCTGTCTGGCTGACTGCTCATGCAGTACAAACACGCTAGCAGTCCAGCACACTGTTTCACCTAACGCACATTACCCGTTTGACAGATATTGTTCTGCATGATTCAGCCCGACATCGCTAACTGTTAAATGATCGCTTTCGAATTACACTCTTTCCCTAGCGGTAATAGACGTGATGTTTCCACAATCACATCGATAGAATAATAATAATAATTATTATAATAATCACGCCGATGTTTGGAATAGCATTTTATGTAAACAAAAAAATCGTAGGCAGTGTAACAGAACTTAGATCGAATTCAGAAAGAATATCCATGTTAGCAATAAAGTTCAACAATAACAGTTACACCCTCATAAACTGTCATGCACCTATAAATGCAGACATCGGAAGAAATCTGAAGAAAGTAAATCAATCCTGGGATTTTTTAGAATCTGAAATTTCTAGCATATCTAAAAATAACGTTAAAATATTTCTTCGTGACTTCAATGGCCAAATTTTGAGGGAAAAGGAATGTAGGACTATTGTAGGTGAATATCCAGCACCCTCAGGAACAAACAGAAATGGTGAAAGACTGATAAATATGTGTAAAATGTTCCAGTTAACACTCATGCCCACACATTTCCGCAAAATACCAAGAAAAGCGAAAACTTGGAGACATCCAAATCCTAACCTAGGAGAATTTCAACTGGATCTCGTAGCCATATCTAAAAGGTATATCACGGAAATTATGAATGTTGAAACACTCATAAATGGGGAATTCTTCTCAGATCATTATCTCTGTAAGATTAAAATAAAATTTCTCCCATCTAAAACAAAAAAATAAAGGAAAGACCAAGAAATCGATCAGATACAACACCACTACTGCTAATATTACAAAAGAAAATATAGAAAAATTTAGAGAGGAAATTGAGACAAGTAAAGAAGGTGATTGGCGTGAACTACAGATACAAATAACTCAAGCAGCAGAGAACACTTTAGGATTGGGCAAGAATAAAAAGAAGACATGGTGGAATGAGGAGTGTGAAGAAGCACTAATACAAAGAGCTCAAAAATGGAGAAAATGGAGATGTTCGAAGAAGAGGAAGACCTTGAATAATTCAGACAAAAAATTAAATAAACATCAAAAATAATATGGAAAATCAAAATCTAGAGAAACATTTCCCACCAAGAGAGTTAGACATTCATGAAGACATCAAAACACTCAAAACCAATTAAGCAAGTGATGAACACTCCATTACAGCAGAATTACTGAAGTGGTCAGAATCAAAAATCATAAAGTATCTACACCGTTTCTTGAGATCATTTGGAAAACTGAAAAGATTCCAGTTAAATGGAAAACGGCATTAATCGACCCACTACATAAAAATGGAGACAAACAAAATGTCAATAATTACAGTGGAGTGTCACTTCTGCTAGTGGCATACAAAATATTATAAAAAATTCTCCTGAACAGAGTGGTAGATACTTCAGACAAACAACTTGGAGAATATCAGGGCGGTTTTCGAAAGGAAAGATCGAGTGCAGAACAAATTTTTAACTTAAAGTCAATAATTCGCCATAGAATGTTAAGCAGCTAACCAATGATATTGTCGTTTATTGGTTTCAAGAAAGCCTTTGAGTGTATAGAGAAGGAAACAATAGATAAGGTCATTAGAGAATTTGGCGTTAAATCAAAATTAGCAAATATAATTCGTGAAACACTAACATGTACAATATCTAAAGTCAGATTAATGGGAGAAGTACCTGAGGCATTTGAAATTGGTGTTAGACAAGGTGATGGTTTGTCACCTTTACTGTTTAATTACGTTCTAGGAAACATTGTAAGGATTCGGAATTCAGAGCAAAACAAAAAAATCACAAAATTCAACCAATAACTCTGGGAAAGAAAGCAAATCGAATTAATGTAAACTGCTGGCCTTTTAAGAATGATTTTGCAATACTTTCAGAAAACCTGACAGAACAGGTTATTTACAAAAACCTTGTGGAAAAAATAGGAAACAGAACTGGCCTCAAAATTTCAGGTGAAAAAGCAAAATTCATGACAAATATAAAAAATGCGCCAAAATTCATACAAACACAAATAGGTAAAATAAAGTGCATAAATAAATTTAAATGTCTTGAAGGGACTATACAACAGAATGGACTAGAAATATCTGCAGTAGATGTAAGGATTAACAAAATGGAAGGAGCATATGGTTTGACCAAAAATATTTACAACAAGAAATGTATATTTAGGAAAATAAAACTGAAATACTAAACCATAGTGGTATGACCAGAATGTTTACATGGATCTGAATGCTTAACGATAAACTATAAGATGGGCAGACTAGAGGAAGTGAAAGGAAGGATTATTAAAAAAATTATGGGTGCAATAAAAACTGCTGATGGTTGGAAAATAAGAAGTAATGAGATCTAGAAACATATGGAGAAAATACCTAAAATAATGATCAAACGAAGATTAACCTTTTCTGACACCTCTACCGAATGGATAGAAATAGACTAACAAAACAGATACTCCTATATTTCTGGAAGAAGAAATCGACGATAGCATGGATTACAGAAGTAAGAGTGGTCTGGAAACAAACAACATTAAACAATCAGAAAAAGCAGGAATAAACCGTTTTAAAATTTAAATACTAAATTTGGAAGGCTTTCCATGCAGAAGAAATAAAAAATCGGGAACAACGTGGACAGAAGAAAGGAAGTGACTTCGTGGGGAGAAAATGAGGGAATCCTGGAAAAATAGGAAAGAACAACAAAGGAAGAAGAAGAACTGAAGTTATTAACGTGATCCTTGTTGGTCAATACGGTTGTAAAAAAATGATAATGATAATAATAATGCATTCAGATATGTACTTAACAGCATGCGGTTACAAGACTAAATGTTGAAGGGCATAATTAGTGGGACTATGGTGATAACACATACAAATAATAACTGAGTTGGACATTATTCCCAAAGCATGTTACCAGTCCTACTGGTAACATAAGGCCGAACGAAATGTAATGGACCTGAACGAGGAAAAAATAATATTTGATAGTAATCAAAGAGACCATTGGAGGAGGATACAGAGAAAACAGGTTTCGCATCTACTGGATGAAGTGGTGGGAAAAAATTCACTCCAACAACATGGAAAGGGCTTCTTTGAAAGTTGATCAATCCTCCATATCTATGATTGTAGTATGTAAATGCACATGTTTTCTATAGGACCCTCTGCAAACGCTGTTGACGATTAATATGCCAGATACTGTACCACCTGGACTACATTTACCAAATAAAGAACGTACGCTTCAATGCAGGATCGAACCAGTGACCTCCTGCATCCTAACCAAAAGCTCTGTCCTCTGCCCCAACTGTACAGCAGGTTCTGCTATGTGCTAGCGGGAATATTCCACGATGTCCCAAAACAAATACTGCATTTTTTCAACCAAAACTGGTCGAAAAAAAAGTTGCGTTAACCTTGTGAACGCTCCTCGCAGAAAACTAGTTTCGACCATATCCAGCCATCGTTAGAAGGGAATATGAAAAGAAGTGTTGCGTTACTTATTAAACGCTTCTCGCAGATAATTAATTCCCAAAATTTCCAGTCATCTATACATCTCAATATAAAAAGACGATGTCTGAAATACGAGGACACTTTGTCAATTGGCTGTCAACTCCGAAACTGTGTTGTTAACAGCAAATTGATAAAGCTTCCTCTTATCTTACATCTACATCTACATTTATACTCCGCAAGCCACCCAACGGTGTGTTGCGGAGGGAACTTTACGTGCCACTGTCATTACCTCCCTTTCCTGTTCCACTCGCGTATGATTCGCGGGAAAAATGACTGCCGAAAAGTCTCCGTGCGCTCTCGAATCTCTCTAATTTTACATTCGTGATCTCCTTGGGAGGTATAAGTAGGGGGAAGCAATATATTCGATACCTCACCGAGAAACGCACCCTCTCGAAATCTGGACAGCAAGCTACACCGCGATGGGGAGCGCCTCTCTTGAAGAGTCTGCCACTTGAGTTTGCTATACATCTCCGTAACGCTATCACGGCTACCAAATAACCCTGTGACGAAACGAGCCGCTCTTCTTTGGATCTTCTCTGTCTCCTCTGTCAACCCGACCTGGTACGGATCTCACAATGAAGAGCAATACTCAGGTATAGGCCGAACGAGTGTTTTGTAAGCCACCTCCTCTGTTGATGGACTACATTTTCTAAGGACTCTCCAAATGAATCTCAACCTGGCACCCGCCTTACCAACAGTTAATTTTATATGATCATTCCACTTCAAATCGTTCTGTACGCATATATTTTACAGAAGTAACTGCTACCAGTGTTTGTTCCGCTATCATATAATCATACAATAAAGGATCCTTCTTTCTATGTATTCGCAATACATTACATTTGTCTATGTTAAGGGTCAGTTGCCACTCCCTGCGCCAAGTGCCTATCCACTGCAGATCTTCCTGCATTTCGCTGCAATTTTCTAATGCTGCAACTTCTCTGTATACTACTATCTACTAGGTAATTTATATATATCTTAGACGCGGCTTCTTATATTCTGATCGGAAACGGTCGAAACTACTTGTCTGTTTTTCAATATGCGATCTTGACTAGTGAAGACCTTACAAAAAAATGATCATTCACTGAAATAAGATACCGCCTGGTATCTATAACAAAGGAATTTGCAGGTAATTCTGAATAGTGTCTCTCGAGAGTTTTAATGAGTCCGGAAATTAACCATAACTGAAACACACACTGAATAGGTGGCAGGCTACACTAGCTTACAGGAGTTATCGAGATTTACATGTACCCAAAAATTGTATTAAACTTGCGAACTACACTCCTGGAAATTGAAATAAGAACACCGTGAATTCATTATCCCAGGAAGGGGAAACTTTATTGACACATTTCTGGGGTCAGATACATCACATGATCACACTGACAGAACCACAGTCACATAGACACAGGCAACAGAGCATGCACAATGTCGGCACTAGTACAGTGTATATCCACCTTTCGCAGCAATGCAGGCTGCTATTCTCCCATGGAGACGATCGTAGAGATGCTGGATGTAGTCCTGCGGAACGGCTTGCCATGCCATTTCCACCTGGCGCCTCAGTTGGACCAGCGTTCGTGCTGGACGTGCAGACCGCGTGAGACGACGCTTCATCCAGTCCCAAACATGCTCAATGGGGGACAGATCCGGAGATCTTGCTGGCCAGGGTAGTTGACTTACACCTTGTAGAGCACGTTGGGTGGCACGGGATACATGCGGACGTGCATTGTCCTGTTGGAACAGCAAGTTCCCTTGCCGGTCTAGGAATGGTAGAACGATGGGTTCGATGACGGTTTGGATGTACCGTGCACTATTCAGTGTCCCCTCGACGATCACCAGTGGTGTACGGCCAGTGTAGGAGATCGCTCCCCACACCATGATGCCGGGTGTTGGCCCTGTGTGCCTCGGTCGTATGCAGTCCTGATTGTGGCGCTCACCTGCACGGCGCCAAACACGCATACGACCATCATTGGCACCAAGGCAGAAGCGACTCTTATCGCTGAAGACGACACGTCTCCATTCGTCCCTCCATTCACGCCTGTCGCGACACCACTGGAGGCGGGCTGCACGACGTTGGGGCGTGAGCGGAAGACGGCCTAACGGTGTGCGGGACCGTAGCCCAGCTTCATGGAGACGGTTGCGAATGGTCCTCGCCGGTATCCCAGCAGCAACACGGTCCCTAATTTGCTGGGAAGTGGCGGTGCGGTCCCCTACGGCACTGCGTAGGATCCTACGGTCTTGGCGTGCATCCGTGCGTCGCTGCGGTCCGGTCCCAGGTCGACGGGCACGTGCACCTTCCGCCGACCACTGGCGACAACATCGATGTACTGTGGAGACCTCACGCCCCACGTGTTGAGCAATTCGGCGGTACGTCCACCCGGCCTCCCGCATACCCACTATACGCCCTCGCTCAAAGTCCGTCAACTGCACATACGGTTCACGTCTACGCTGTCGCGGCATGCTACCAGTGTTAAAGACTGCGATGGAGCTCCGTATGCCACGGCAAACTGGCTGACACTGACGGCGGCGGTGCACAAATGCTGCGCAGCTAGCGCCGTTCGACGGCCAACACCGCGGTTCCTGGTGTGTCCGCGGTGCCGTGCGTGTGATCATTGCTTGTACAGCCCTCTCGCAGTGTCCGGAGCAAATATGGTGGGTCTGACACACCGGTGTCAATGTGTTCTTTTTTCCATTTCCAGGAGTGTATTTTAATGATGTGACCGTTAAATAATGTGTGCAAGGCATTCTGGAGAATCAGTCAGAAAACGTATTCTGAAATCCTCATAAATAACAGGTTCATGGCTTTCTTAAGGACAGAGCCTAGCACAGCTTCATGTCTGGGGAGAAAACATCTGCAGTCTTGACTGGTGGATCTGTAGAGGTCTCTAATGAACAAATATTTTCCTTGAATGTTTTCAACTTCCTTCGAAGTCTCCAAGACTTTGGTCTTTACACTGTTTTGTTATGTCACCTTTTTAAATGACATTATACTCGGCATATATGGCCACTTATTCCTCTATTGCATCGAACTCCTTGCGTAGGGATCAGGTAAGATGTACCTCTCAAAGGCTGCTTTAGTTTCCCCCTATGTAAATGATGCTTTGAGACGCAAATAATGCCTGTGTCAAGATCTATTTGTAATTCACGTTCTTTATCATCAGTTTCCCTAATATTCTGACGATATACACTAAGTGTGGCTTCTGACCTGCACTTTTCAATTACTGAACTGACGTTCAGCGTCAATGGCACCTCCCTCAAACAGGAATACCTCCTACCTGACTTCGTCTTAGAGGATGTCCAGCCCTTTCGCACGTTACCACAGGAGTCTGGCCTTCATTTGGCCCAGATCCACGTACTGTAAGTTATAAACTTCATCAGCCATCCCTCACCAACCTCATTTAGAAGCAGTCAGCATCTAGTATAGATGGACTTGTGAATACTCTCAACTGAAACGAGGTCTGCCTTGGGCTGGGGCTGACCAGCAGTTCTGCCTGGGTCACCACCCACTTCTTAAGCCAGGCCTCTACCAAGTCTATTCCCAAGCCCTTCCCCTTTCACTTACGTAGTCCTATTTTCCAGTTCTTTCGGTAAGTAGACTATATCGGTCACCTTACTGAGCATCAAGTATGATTTAAAAATGCTGGTGGCTTGGCTATCCTTCCCAAATGTCTCCTCCAACTGCGAGCCTTCTCCTCAGGCACATGACTGCTACCTAGTAGAAAAATACTCTTCTTAATTTTATGTCTAACTGAGTTTTCCTTACAAATGTGGTGGCCTGCTGCATCTTACCAGCTCCTAAAACTTCTGAGGGCTCCTCATCAGAAGACTCTCACAGCTGGCTAAACCCATTATCAAAGTTCAAAATAAAGCTACTGGAGCCTATTATCTTCCTAATGGCTTCGCTGCAATCTGCCAGTTACCGTTTCTCTACCCCCTCTCACGATAGCCTATCTCTGTGTGAAAGGCATATATTTTCAAATCCAATCTTAATATATTGTTGCTACGTGTCCTGCAGGAGAGGACCTCGCAAAATTGTCCACTAGCTTCACCGTCATACTCATCCCGCTAAAGCACTTGTTACATAGTTCACACTATACCCTACAACTCACTAACCTAAGACACTTCGCGCATCTCTCACACACGATCAGATTTTGAAGTACATTTCGACAAATACAAATAAATAACAAGAAACCACACAAAACTAAAATCACACTCTAAACCACCAATAAACTGGAAGGAGACTTTTAACCTGTAGCGGAGTGTGTGCTGATATGAAGCTCGCTGGCAGATTACAGCTGTGCTCCGGACCGAGAATCAACTCCGGACCTTTACTTTTGCTAGCAGGTGCTCTACCAACTGATCTACTCCAACTTCACCAACTTCACAAAAGTTTTTCTGTGAAACATACAGGACTAGCACTTCTGGAAGAAATGATATTGCGGAGGACAGAAGTGTTAGTTCCGGAATTTTCGCAGGAGAACTTCCGTGAAGATTTAAGATAGGAGACGACGTACAGACGGAAGTAAAGCTATGAGAATGAGGTTGTGAATCGTGCTTGGGTAGCTCAATTGGTAGAGCACTTTCTCGGAATGGCAAACGTCCCGAGTTCGAGTCTCGGTCCGGAATACAGTTTTAATCTGCCAGGAAATTTCAGTAAACACTTTATTCAACGAATATTATCAGCCGTATTTGAATGTAATGCTTTTTCTGCACTTTGCTGAGGATACTGCTGCAGTAGGTAATCGAATGTTTTTGTGATAATTTGTTTGAATGAATTGAGATCTGAACTCAAGGGAATAGAAGTCTTTAGAAAGATGTAGAAGGAACCGAGTATACAAGAAAACTTTATCTCATGTATTTATTTTCGGCCAAATTCATAAAAATGACTAATCGGACAAAGCACAACTATTGTTTGGTTTGTTAAGGCACTCACCTCCATACGTTGTTGTATATACTGACGCCGTGAGGCCGAACTCAAATCGAATGGTGATCACGGAAAATATTTTCACCACCATTGTCGGCTAAAGAGGGAAGAAGGTTACCAGAAATCTGCAGCAGTGACACGGAAGACTAAAAGTATTTTTCAGTGACCCATGGCATGGGCTTAGGAACACTGTCGATGGAATACCACAATAAATTGTAAGAACATGGCATTATACTGCACAAGTAATCTGACTCACCCACACAGAACAGATGCGCCTCAGACACCTCATGCGCAGGCTGCAGAAATAGTTTCTCCTACGAAGGCCTCACACGACGCCGTGAATCACATGCAGTTAATGAAGCATACTCTCTAGACGTGCTGTAGTCTTACTGAGACAACAATTTGCTGACCACCCACGAAGAGGCGGCGATACTTTAACACGTTTCCTCCAAAGATAAGTTAAAAAATTTGCGGTCAGTTATCTTACGTGCAGACACTTACATAGACGTCATATCATCGTTCTTCACCTTACGGTAACTGCGACACGTAGCGGTGTGATGTCCTTGTTGTTGTTGTTGTGGTCTTCAGTCTTGAGACTGGTTTGATGCAGCTCTCCATGCTACTCTATCCTGTGCAAGCTCCTTCATCTCCCAGTACCTACTGCAACCTACATCCTTCTGAATCTGCTTAGTGTATTCATCTCTTGTTCTCCCCCTACGATTTTTACCCTCCACGCTGCCCTCCAATACTAAATTGGTGATCCATTGATGCCTCAGAACATGTCCTACCAACCGATCCCTTCTTCTAGTCAAGTTGTGCCACAAACTTCTCTTCTCCCCAGTCCTATTCAATACTTCCTCATTAGTTATGTGATCTACCCATCTAATCTTCAGCATTCTTCTGTAGCACCACATTTCGATAGCTTCTATTCTCTTCTTGTCCAAACTATTTACCGTCCATGTTTCACTTCCATACATGGCTACACTCCATACAAATACTTTCAGAAACGACTTCCTGACACTTAAATCTATACTCGATGTTAACAAATTTCTCTTCTCCAGAAACACTTTCCTTGCCATTGCCAGTCTACTTTTATATCCTCTCTACTTCGACCATCATCAGTTATTTAGCTCCCCAAATAGCAAAACTCCTTTACTACTTTAAGTGTCTCATTTCCTAATCTAATACCCTCAACATCACCCGACTTAATTCGACTACATTCCATTATCCTCGATTTGCTTTTGTTGATGTTCATCTTACATCCTCCCTTCAAGACACCGTCCATTCCGTTCAACTGCTCTTCCAGGTCCTTTGCTGTCTCTGACAGAATTACAATGTCATCGGCGAACCTCAAAGTTTTTATTTCGTCTCCATGGATTTTAATACCTACTCCGAATTTTTCTTTTGTTTCCTTTACTGCTTGCTCAATATACAGATTGAATAACATCGGGGACAGGCAACAACCCTGTCTTACTCCCTTCCCAACCACTGCTTCCTTTCATGTCCCTCGACTCTTATAACTGCCATCTGGTTTCTGTACAAATTGTAAATAGCCTTTCGCTCCCGGTATTTTACCCCTGCCACCTTTAGAATTTGAAAGAGAGTATTCCAGTCAACATTGTCAAAAGTTTTCTCTAAGTCTACAAATGCTAGAAACGTAGGTTTTCCTTTCCTTAATCTTTCTTCTAAGATAAGTCGTAGCGTCAGTATTGCCTCACGTGTTCCAGTATTTCTACGGAATCCAAACTGATCTTCCCCGAGGTCGGCTTCTACTAGTTTTTCTATTCGTCTGTAAGAATTCGTGTTAGTATTTTGTAGCTGTGGCTTATTAAACTGATTGTTCGGTAATTTTCACATCTGTCAACACCTGCTTTCTTTGGGATTGGAATTATTATATTCTTCTTGAAGTCTGAGGGTATTTCGCCAGTCTTATACATTTTGCTCACCAGATGGTAGAGTTTTGTCAGGACTGGCTCCCCCAAGGCCGTCAGTAGTCCCAGTGGAATGTTGTCTACTCCCGGGGCCTTGTTTCGACTCATGTTTTTCAGTGCTCTGTCAAACTCTTCACGCAGTATCGTATCTCCCATTTCATCTTCATCTACATCCTCTTCCATTTCCATAATATTGTCCTCAAGTACATCGCCCTTGTATAGACCCTCTATATATTCTTTCCACCTTTCTGCTTTCCCTTCTTTACTTAGAACTGGGTTTCCATCTGAGCTCTTGATGTTCATACAAGTGGTTCCCTTATCTCCAAAGGTCTCTTTAATTTTCCTGTAGGCAGTATCTATCTTACCCCTAGTGAGATAAGCCTCTACATCCCTACATTTGTCCTCTAGCCATCCCTGCTTAGCCATTTTGCACTTCCTGTCGATCTCATTTTTGAGACGTTTGTATTCCTTTTTGCCTGCTTCATTTACTGCATTTTTATATCTTCCCCTTTCATCAATTAAATTCAATATTTCTTCTGTTACCCAAGGATTTCTACTAGCCCTCGTCTTTTTACCTACTTGATCCTCTGCTGCCTTCACTACTTCATCCCTCAAAGCTACCCATTCTTCTTCTACTGTATTTCTTTCCCCCATTCCTGTCAATTGTTCCCTTATGCTCTCCCTGAAACTCTGTACAACCTCTGGTTCTTTCAGTTTATCCAGGTCCCATCTCCTTAAATTCCCATCTTTTTGCAGTTTATTCAGTTTTAATCTACAGGTCATAACCAATAGATTGTGGTCAGAGTCCACATCTGCCCCTTGAAATGTCTTACAATTTGAAACCTGGTTCCTAAATCTCTGTCTTACCATTATACAATCTATCTGATACCTTTTAGTATCTCCAGGGTTCTTCCATGTATACAACCTTCTATCATGATTCTTAAACCAAGTGTTAGCTATGACTAAGTTGTGCTCTGTGCAAAATTCTACCAGGCGGCTTCCTCTTTCATTTCTTAGCCCCAATCCATATTCACCTACCACGTTTCCTTCTCCCCCTTTTCCTACACTCGAATTCCAGTCACCCATGACTATTAAATTTTCGTCTCCCTTCACTATCTGAATAATTTCTTTTATTTCATCATACATTTCTTCAATTTCTTCGTCATCTGCAGAGCTAGTTGGCATATAAACTTGTACTACTGTAGTAGGTGTGGGCTTCGTATCTATCTTGGCCACAATAATGCGTTCACTATGCTGTTTGTAGTAGCTTACCCGCATTCCTATTTTCCTATTCATTATTAAACCTACTCCTGCCATACCCCTATTTGACTTTGTGTTTATAACCCTGCAGTCACCGGACCAGAAGTCGTGTTCCTCCTACCACCGAACTTCACTAATTCCCACTATATCTAACTTAAACCTATCCATTTCCCTTTTTAAATTTTCTAACCTACCTGCCCGATTAAGGGATCTGACATTCCACGCTCCGATCCGTAGAACGCCAGTTTTCTTTCTCCTGATAACGACATCCCCTTAGATAACCGAAAAAAATACAGCAGGAATACACTCTAATACAAAAGAAAAAAAGGCTCACCCCGAAGAAATAACCCGAAGTGGACGTAAATCCGTAGATGTGATGTACACGCAAGGACAAATAAAAGTTAACAAATTCAGCAAAACTGGATGATTTATTCAACAGAAAGACTTCACAAACTCAGCAAGTTAGTAACATGTTGGACTACTTCTGACCATTATGCAAGCAGTTTTCGGCAAGGAAATGATTGATAGAATTATTGGTTGTGCTCCAATCGACATTCTGCCAATTTATGTCCAATTGGCGCGTTCGATTGTTTAAATTCTGAGGTCGTTGGAGGACCCAGCACATAATAAACCACACATTCTCAGTTCAGGAGAGATCCGGCGACACTGCAGGCCAAGGCAGGGTTTGTCAAACACGAAGACAAGCAGCAGAAATTGTCGCCTTGTGCTGGCGATCATTATCTTGCTGCAATATAAGCCAAGGATTGCTTGCCGGGAAGGGCAACCAGACGGGGCGCAGAATACCGTCGACGAACCGCTGTGCTGTAACGGTGTCGCTGATGACAACCGAAGAGGTCCCCCTACGAAATGAAATGGCACCTCAGACTATAACTCCTGGTTGTCGGACTGTAGGGCCGGAGAGATTCGAGTCAGCATTCCACCACTGTCCAGGTCTTCTCCGGATCGAAGAAAGATGTGTGCACATCTTCGGTATTCAGTCTAAATGATAGAAATAGAGATTTCATCAGTGATGTTTCGCGCTTCGAACTCAGCCCTAATGACCAGAAAAGAATTGTCTGGACACGCCCAATACAGCGGTGGGATTCCAAATTGATTCTCGCCTGCCATGTGGCCTGACAACCATGAGTGATGGTCTCGAGTGCCCTCGGTTGTCATCTGCGCCCCCCTTACAGGGCAGTGGTACGTCGACCATTTTCTAGTCCCGTTTTGATGTCTCTTATGGCACACCATCCTGGGCTTGCATCTCAGCATACTAATACCCATCCGCACATGCCAAGGTTTCTACTGGTTGCCGGCCGGTGTGGCCGAGCGGTTATAGGCGCTACAGTCTGGAACCGCGCGACCGCTACGGTCGCAGGTTAGAATCCAGCCTCCGGCATGGATGTGTGTGATGCCCTTAGGTTAGTTAGGTTTAAGTAGTTCTAAGGGGCTGATGACCTCAGGTGTCAAGTCCCATAGTGCTCAGAGCCATTTTCTACTGGTTGTTTTCGTTCTTGTCAAAACCTACCAGGCCAGCAAGTCGCTGGATCTCTCCCCAATTGAGAACGTTTGGAGCATTATGGTCAGGGCCCTCCAATCGGGATAATGTTATTTTTACAGTATTTTATGGTTGTATGGACAAGATTATCATGTGCCATTTCTTTCAAATGATGTATTGAAAAGTCCATTGAAACTAAACTCGCTTTGTATATGTGTGTTGTCGAGTGGTAACATGTTGGTGAAGAGCTGTGGCAGATCTCTTGCTGCGTGCTCTCGAGTCCGTTGAAAGTCGCCCTTTTTCTTTGAAGGTTCGTTGGCCAATCACCCAGCGTCTCTCCATCTCCACGTCGGCGTAGTGTTGCTGAAATATTCTACAGTAATTAAAATGACCAGAAGGAGTAGCACATACGTTAGAGTCTCTGTTATTTATCAGAGATGAGCAATCATTTATTTCTTCCGTGAATATTCACAATGATAGATTCTGTTTGTCCTTATCATAGCAAGAGAAAATCCGAAGTCATCAAAATTATGTTCAACATCCGAGATAATAAAAGTCAGAGTTAATGGAATGACAATGTTCGCTTTTCTTATCCAAGGAGTAACGCATTTGGATCCTACCAACGCATCATCATTTCATCCCCATCCGGCACGCAGGTCGCCCAATGTGGCGTCGACTATAATAAGACCTGCATCATGGCGGCCGGACGTGCCCCGTAAGGGGCCTCCCGGCCAATGACGCCAAACGCTCATTTCCATTTTCTCCTACCCACAACATAGAATCTGTCACAGATAGTTTCGTAATAAAATGTGATATTAAAATGGCTTCCCTAAGAGTACAGCGGAGGGAGTTAAGAACCGGTGCTGGATCCCTGCGACAAACAGTTCAAAGTTCACATTTCAGTTACTGAATGCAACATTATTTACATCTTTTCACACCACATAACTGGTAATATGTTAGTAAGTTTACAATACATTGTCCAATTACATCATGTTCATGTATCTCATGACAATAATTACATATTAATCTAGATCTGTATTTCCTTGTAGTAATGCAGGTTTCAGTGTTCTGTATTTTCACTGCGTTTCATTAAAGTTCTCAATTCTGGGAAAAACTATCTTGGATTATAACTTACCTCCTCATTCGAGCATGGATGAACGGGAAAGCCAGGAAAAACCGCATTGAGGCCTTGAGAACTGAGTATTGAAATGTATGTGTTAATGTATATCATTTGAATTACTTATGTTTGCTGAACAGATTCGATAAACTTTTCAGTGTCCTAATCGTTGTCAACTTTCTCAGACACCTGTGTGATATCACAACCATTGAACTTATGAACCTTACATTTTTCTTAATATGGAATTGTGGTCCTCTGTCACCGCGTCGATCTTCGATGATGATGATGAAGTTGACAGGGCAGTAGGCCAAAATCCGGATCGAAGGAAGACGTGTCCAGGGCAGCCATTGGATATGGACCAAAACCTGCCCTAACGTTGCTACAGGAAACAGCTCGATGATGGGGCACCGTAAGAGGGTATTAGAATTTTGACAGGGAATTTCTGTAAACAGTGCCTGTAAGAAACGGATATAATCTTATGTATAATCCATTCTCTCACATGGAATCGGTGTTCCTTGGAGCTTCAGTTTCAGGTTTGGCCCCGAAAATCTTACGAATTGTTAAGGCAACTAGTATGTAGCGTCTGGTCGGCATAAATTAGCGAAAACTTCAGAGCGCAATGTTCTTCCATTTATCGTGAGAATACAAAATGTCTTCAGTGACCTCTTTATTTAATGATTGTAGCACACAACTGGTGGAAATATAATGATATATTACAACATTACAACATGTTGCGAATCATGCAAGTAGACTTGATCACAATCCATGGAACTTATTTAGCGTCCATGACGGTTCACATTCCAACATGTGATAGCACAATTTATCAAAAAATTACAAGTTGAACTGTGTTGTTGAAACACCAGTTTCAATTCGAAATTCATGTTAATCCCCATACAAAGTTAATACACATCATTATGTGTCTTAGAAAACCATTGCACAGGAGATTGCATCACTAAATTTTTATATCAAAACACTGTGTCCCATTGTCTTTAGAGTATAGATATTCCCAGAGTCATTTTTGTACACATATGTCCTTACACTCTTCATTACAAGTAAGCTAAAGTAAGCAAAATTACAGTGGATACTTGCACAATTGCTGTTGTAACTTAATATGTACATTTCAATGTCCATGTCTATCGATTCTCATCCACAAACTTCTTCCTCATTTGTGCTTTTGCCTTCATCGAACCCAGTGCTCGATGAATCTTGGCCTCCCTAGATTTTTCTACATCTGACATCTTCTGTAAGCAGTTGATCCACTGATTTTTTTTTCCTTTTTATTCAAAAGAAGTTCTGTTGGCACAGCGAAAGTTGATGAGTGAGTCAAATGATTGTATACTTTTCCAAATGGCTGTAACTAGTTTACCCACAATGTTTGTTTATGGTGGCCAGAAGTGCAGATAAATGTGTTCAGTTCACCAAACAACCTACCCATTGGGCTGCCTTCTGAATGGAACCTGGGGATCAAAATTTGACTAATCCCATTATTTTGTATCTATCTCCTCCACCTGTATTCAATAAGGTTATCAGTATTGTCTAACAATAGAACATGTGGCTTGTCAACACATGCAAAGTCTGTTGATGATGAACATCATGGCACACATCTAGAAACAATACAACTTTACATATTTCGCTGATAGGTCATAAGAACATTAACAAACAGTATAATCAAATCACGTAACTCAGCTCCCAACACACTAGTGACCAAAATTAAGACTGAATGGCAACACAGTAAACTGCAAACATCATCTGAAGTAAAGAATGTTTCATACTTTTTTAATTACACGTCTTGTGTAACTTGCCAAAATGGAGGGCTTGGGGATTAAATATTTTGTGGGGAACATCTTGAAACCGGGAACTTTTGAAATAACTGTTTCATATTTGGAGATTGTGTCCTCAATGGAAGAATTATTTTATTAATTTCTCTGGCCTCCAGAACTAAATAAACATCTCCATCTTATTTGGTTACCACTAGTAAGAGGCTGCAATATTGACTACTGGATGGTTCTATAATGTCCCAGATAAATATTTGCTGTATTTCGCGGTCTGTGGCTGACTTTATCGTCCATAAAATGGAGTAATACCTGCGACAGTGCGTTCTATCTAGTTTTGCATTTAGATGACATAGATACCGTTTTATTATGCCTGGCTTATCATGAAATACCTTAGCATATTCTTATAGCACTGTCTTGTATCTTTCGCCGTGCAATTTGAGCATTAGATTCAGTTACCTTTTGGGTTAATTTGTTTTGTACCTTTAAACTAGAAGAATTGGTCAACGGGTTGGCGATCCTCCTGCAAGTATATGGTTTATTATTCACAATAACGTCGATGTAATTCTTGTTTCTGTGTGAAAGTGACTGTTAGAGGAGCTCATTCTTTAGTTAACATGAGTTTACTTGAGGTGAAGTCTGTTATTGCATTCATGCCCAGAATCAAATCCACAACAACATTAGGTAACAACAAGCATGTGCAATCAATACCTCCTTTACCAAGGCCTATTTGAATTCTTGTTTGTAGTTTAACTGAACGAGAGAGTCCTCCTACAGCACGAAGTACCTTGCAGTTCGCCATGGGTTAGTTCGGCAAACTAGCTTGTTCCTGTAATCGCTTCATAAGAGCCCTGGAGACAGCCTTCACGCTTGCGCCAGTGTCTAAGATTACCACAACATCGAATTCCACAATATTAACACTGATAGCCACTTTTGGCATGTTTTCCGGATTAAAATTGCAAATGGTTCAAATGGCTTTGAGCACTATGAGACTTAACATCTCAGGTCATCAGTCCCCTAGAACTTAGAACTACTTAAACCTAACTAACCTAAGGACACCACAAACATCCATGCCCGAGGCAGGATTCGAACCTGCGACCGTAGCGGTAGCGCGGTTCCAGACTGTAGCGCCTAGAACCGCCTGGCCATATCGGCCGGCTTGAAATTGCAAGGTTGGTCACCAAGCAGTAGTTCATCCGTAATATCAGCACCATGGTCACACCATATCATCCTAATATTACTGTTGCAACCACATTCGCAAATTCCAATCAGTGTTTTGGGGCTAAAGTTGGTCATGTTTTGTTTTCCTGGTGTTGATAGGTATCGCTTGTTTGTCAATAATGTCAGTAATACGAGATGAACTATTTCTCCAACTATTACTTGTCCCATCAGGATTCAGCTGATGGTCGCAGTTCGCATTCCAGTGAGATGTTGCTGGATTTTGTTGATAGTCGGGATTGTAGCACCTATCATATCACTTGTTCCTATATTTACTGGTATGGTTACTCCTGTTCCCACATCTTAAGCTACTCACACTACTGTACATAGTACTGTGAGTATCTCCTTGTTGATTCTCATTACTAGAAGGGCATTCTGTTAGCAAAAAGGTGAATGGCCTTTCAGATCATGATGCGCAAATTTTAACTTTAAAAGATTTTTATGCTGCAACACGTGTTAAATATAGTCATCAGCTGTTCAGGAAAGCTGATCCAGTTGCTGTAGAGACCTTTGTAAACCTTATAAAGGAACAAGAGTGGCAAGATGTTTATAGCGCTGATACAGTAGACGATAAATATAATGCTTTTCTCAAGACTTTTCTCATGCTCTTTGAAAGTTGCTTTCCGTTAGAACGTTTAAAACAGGGTACTAGCACAAACAGGCAGCCTGGGTGGCTGACTAGAGGGATAAGAATATCTTGTAGAACAAAGTGGCAATTATATCAAAACGTTAGAAACAGTCAAAATCTAAATGCAGCAGCCCATTACAAACAGTATTGTAAGGTGCTTAAAAATGTTATTAGGAAGGCAAAAAGTATGTGGTATGCAGATAGAATAGCTAAGTCTCAGGATAAAATTAAAACCATATGGTCAGTCGTAAAGGAAGTGGCTGGTCTGCAGAGACAGGTCGAGGATATATAATCAGTGCATAGAGGGAATGTCCGTGTTACTGATAAGTCGCATATATAGTTACAGTATTTAATGATCACTTTCTGAATATAGCAGGTGAACTAAATAGAAACCTAGCCCCAACAGGGAATCATATAGCGCTCTTAGAAAAAAGTGTTCCGAGATTGTTACCTGAAATGCTCCTCCATGATACTGACAAGAGGGAGATTGAGATAATAATTAAATCACTAAAGACCAAGAACTCTCATGGATATGACGGGGTATCTAGCAGAATACTGAAGTATTGTTCTATGTATGTTAGCCCAGTTCTCAGCCATATCTGTAACTTTTCCTTTAGGTGTGGTCAGTTTCCTGACCGATTAAAGTACTCGGTAGTGAAGCCACTTTATAAAAAGGGAGACATTGATAATGTTGACAATTTTAGACCTATTTCAATGCCATCGGTGTTTGCTAAAGTTATCGAGAAGGTTGTATATACAAGGTTACTGGAGCATTTAAATTCACATAATTTGCTGTCAAATGTTCAGTTTGGTTTTAGAAATGGTTTAACAACTGAAAATGCTATATTCTCTTTTCTCTGTGAGGTTTTGGACGGATTAAATAAAAGGTTGCGAACGCTAGGTGTTTTCTTTGATTTAACGAAGGCTTTTGACTGTGTTGACCACAAAATATTACTGCAGAAGTTGGACCATTATGGAATAAGGGGAGTAGCTTACAATTGGTTCGCCTCTTACTTTAAGAACAGAAAGCAGAGGGTAATTCTCCGCAATATTGAGAGTGGTAGTGATGTTCAGTCCCAATGGGGCACTGTTAAGTGGGGCGTTCCCCAAGGGTCGGTGCTGGGGCCACTGCTGTTTCTTATTTATATAAATGATATACCTTCTAGTATTACAGGTGATTCAAAAATATTTCTGTTTGCTGATGACACCAGCTTGATAGTGAAGGATCTTGTGTGTAATATTAAAACAGTAACAAGTAATGTAGTTCATGAAATAAGTTCGTGGCTTGTGGAAAATAATTTGATGCTAAATCACAGTAAGACTCAGTTTTTATAGTTTCTAACTCACAATTCAACAATAACCGATATTTTGATCAGACAGAATGGGCATATTATAAGCGAGACGGAACAGTTCAAATTCCTAGGCGTTCGGATAGATAGTAAGCTGTTGTGGAAAGCCCATGTCCAGGATCTTGTTCAGAAGCTAAATGCTGCTTTATTTACCATTAGAACAGTATCTGAAATAAGTGACACTTCAACACGAAAAGTAGTCTACTTCGCATATTTTCATACGCTTATGTCGTATGGTATTATTTTTTGGGGTAATTCTTCTGATTCAAAAAGGGTATTTTTGGCTCAAAAACGAGCTGATCGAGCTATATGTGGTGTGAGCTCAAGAACCTCTTGTCGACCCCTATTCTAAAATCTGGGAATTCTGACATTGCCCTCACAGTATATATTTTCTTTAATGTCGTTTGTTGTTAGCAATATTAGCCTATTCCCAAGAGTTAGCAGCTTTCACTCAGTTAATACTAGGCAGAAATCAAATCTGCATGTAGAATGCACTTCCTTGACTCTTGTGCAGAAAGGAGTGCAGTATTCTGCTGCATTCATTTTCAATAAGCTACCACAAGAACTCAAAAATCTTAGCAGTAGCCCAAACTCTTTTAAGTCTAAACTGAAGAGTTTCCTCATGGCTCACTCCTTCTATTCTGTCGAGGAGCTCCTGGAAGAGCTAAAATTAAGCAAATTCCAGTGTTACATTGTTGATTGTCTTCATTTAAACTTACGACTTGTCACCTGAATATGTTTTTTTTTATATTTCATTTTATCTGTTTCTAATATCGTGTTATAATTTCATGTATTGACTCGTTCCATGACCATGGAGACTTCTCCTTAATTTGGTCCCACGGAACAATAAATAAATAAATAAATAAATAAAATCAGCATTCGAATGCTGCTGAAACTTATTTGTGTCCCTATTTGAGCAATTCTGTCTGTTAGGACCGTTTTCATCATTGAAATTTTTACCTCTGGCTTTTAAGTCTTCCATCAACATGTCTACTGAATCCCTTGCAGACAAATTCAGCTTGCTTTTATCAGACAACAAACTAGATCAGAGCAATTAACATTACTTTCAACAACACAGGCATTAAAAATCAATGATAACGGAGTAATAATGTTCGCTTTCCTTATGCAAGCAATAACGTTTTGGTTTCTAAGTTCAGCACATTATCTGACACAGTTATATCTGTACTAATATGTGATATTACACAAGTTCCGAATTTTGAAGATTTAATGCGGTAGTTGGACATAATCTGGCACGATATCCCTCAGGAGGACATCGAAGAAATCTGTCAGTCAATGCCAAGTCCAATAATTGCTTGCACAAGGGCGAGAGGAAGACCTACACGTTATCGACTCGCTCGATCAGTGAAGCTGTTTTTCTCTAGTAAATCATCCAGCTTTCGTGACGCTGTAGTCGATTGTTTCTCTGTACATGTATATCACATCAATCAATTTCCGTCACATTCAGAAGACTCTTAGTGTTTTTGTTTTATTTTCTTTTTTATGTTGTAATATTTCTGACATTGCAACCATTATATTCAGCTACAAGAAGCTCTTCTTAGAGCAGTTGAGAAGGCAAAATTTTGTGAGGTGCCGATGACAGATGGCTTGTTCGGTACGGGTATCGTGAGAAAGACCGCCTACACTGTGGTCCCCCTCCACGCTTAGCTGCTGCGTTCGCAAGTTGCGCGCCATAATGATAATTTTCTGTTATTAATATTAGACAAACTAAACAGCACATTTACTTGCATTTTTAATGCATCTCTCAATAGCGTGCTATCATCCGATAATTTCACAAGTATTAATAATCAGCAGAATAATAAATAACTACTAAACGAAAAGGCAGATGATCTCCGGATCGTGCCTATCTTGGATAGCGGGCGAAGTGATTCGGCCGTAAGGTCATAGCTGGTTCCGTGGTGCTGGAGGACAGACGTGTTGTCTGCTACTATCGGTATTAGTTAAGATTTTATTAGCGATACATGGGATGTAAATGTTTGTGCTGGTTCGACAGTGTCGGAGGATAGACATCCTGTATGCCACGGTCAGCATCAGGTTAAGACTTTGTTAGTAATGGATGGTTATATGAAGATATTGTTGAGGATAGGTGTGATAGTTATTACAGAAATACGCAGTCCGTTAATTTGTTGAAGAATATAAATTATTTGTGGCTCGAAAATTGTATGTACTAATAATTGTGCAATTTCTCGTGTTCTGCCAATAAAAAGCGAGTGGCATCCCGTATACACAAACTGATTGCAGATTTAATTATTCCTATAGTTTCTTACAGCTTTAAGATGACGGATGCACGATCTTCCTGCCGTTTTCTGCGCAGGGGCAAGAAATATAGAAGACTGTAGGTTGGTGAACATTTACTAGAACGTATGCATTCCACTCAGGGCGGTGGAGGCAAATAGGCTCCTCTAGTGTAGTGCAGTCTTAGCTTGAATGAGATCAGTGACACGTCATCTGTGGTAACACAGAGGAGGTACGAAAGAGAGAAATATTTTTGACATAAGGGTTTAGCATACGCACGTATTTATCTCTCTCTCTCTCTCCCACTGCCTCTCTTTTTTTCAATTTGCCGTAGTTTTAGAGTGTATGTCGTTGGTTGACATCTGAGCAAAATACTGATGAACCAGCCACTCTACAACTCACTGTCTACTCTAGCTACACCTACATTTACGTATATACTGCACGAACAACTATACACTACATAACGGAGTGTACATATTACTACTATTGTCAATATGAAAATCTTGGACGCTTGTTGTTCTGTAGCTTCTAAGTGTTTGATAAAAGATATCTTGCTGAACACCATGAGCTGTATATGAATTATTTAATAGCCACAACGGTATCCCCGAATACCTATCTGGCTATTAAATAACTTGAATGCAGCTCAGGCGGACAGCCAAACTTTTTTTTGACGGTGCTGTTGATCTTATTTCGTATTCCATTTCTGTACTGAGGGACAAATGACACTTATACGTCTGTGTGTGTTCTGTCGGTCTCATTTTATTCTCACGACCCTTGTGCGAGTTATATGATGTTGGTAACGTAATTCTCTAACAACATTTCTTCGAATAAAGATTCTTTTAAGTTCACCTAGCAGGGTTTCGCAGGAACTATGTTGTCTTCTTTCCAAGGATTCCAAATTCTGGGAACATAACAGTTACTACTTCATACGGGCTATACCATGGATGGCGAAGAATCTGGCACACGAGCTGTACTCCAGCAAGAGTCCCGAAGTGCTCAGTGCGGCAGCACACTTCCATCGCCACCACGACGAGTTGGGTGGAGGGGAAAGGGGGACAAACTGCAAACGCCCTGCATTTAAATGACAATGCAAACGCACTGCTTACGAAATGGTTTCATATTTCACACTTGTCAACAGTATAGATCAAAAAGAGGACAAATTTTCAGTACAATTTAATTATTTTTGGCGGGCCTAAGTCATAATATAATTATTATCTGGTACAAACTGTCGACATACAGGCAGGTGCAAACAATCACAAAAAATTAAGCACTGTGGCTGCCTCGTAACTGTGACTTATTTAGTTTCATAATCGATAAAAATCTTTCAGACGTATATCTTGATAGAAATATATATGTTTTTGGATAGGGTTCGCCTGTAGCAAAACACAGTTTTGTTTTTTAACCCAAACAGGTTTCCCTGCAGTTGCAGCATCTTCAGTGGGCATTTATTTTATGGCTGTTAAAGATAAAGAAAGTTCTTTACTGTTTGTATACATGTAAATATTAGTTTTTAAATCGTAAGTAAAGATATCTGAAAAACACATAAAATTATCCCGACTGAGATTTTCACTCTGCAGCGGTGAGTCCGCTGATACGAAAATTCCTGGCAGATTAAAACTGGGTGCCGGGCGGAGACTCAAACTCTGGACTTTTGCCTTACGCGGGCAAGTGCTCTACCAACTGTGCTACCCAAGCACGACTCAGGCCCCCTCCTCAGGACACTCAAACTCTGGACTTTTGCCTTACGCGGGCAAGTGCTCTACCAACTGTGCTACCCAAGCACGACTCAGGCCCCCTCCTCATAGCTTTACTTCAGCCAGTACCTCGTATCCTACCTTCCAAACTTTACAGAAGCTCTCCTGCGAACCTTGCAGAACTAGCACTTCTGATAGAAAGGATATTGCGGAGACATAGCTTAGCCACAGCCTGGGGGATGTGTACAGAATGAGATTTCCACTCTGCAGCGGAGAGTGCGCTGAAATGAAACTCCCAGGCAGATTAAAACTGATTTTAAGATCGTAATTTTGACTTAAACAGTTTATCTATTTAAAGTTAAGTGGTTGCTTATGATAAACTGTGAAACAAAACAGTCACTGTAGGAACACAATATACAAGAAAAACCATACCATGTGGTAAAAAGATATGAATTCATAATTATATGTGTTTTTCAAATATCTGTATTTACGATTTAAAAACTAATAATTACATGTATACAAACAGGAAAGAACTTTCTTTAACAGCCATAAAATAAAAGCCCACTAAAGATGCTGCAACTGCAGTGTAACATGTTTGGGTTAAAAAACAAAACTGTGTTTTGCTACAGGTGGACCCTATCCAGTTACATACGTATTGTCAAAGCAAACAAAGAAAAAGATATCAACCCAAAGATGATTGATAGAAATATTTTATGACGTTTTCCATTGTGGAGATGTGGAATAGTTTGTCAACTTCCAGGGCAATTTCAATGTAAGAGAATTTATGTGTTAATCGAGAATTACACTGTAGATAAGTCAGTTCCATCTGCTGTAGACTATCAAGCTTTCAACTTAAATGACAGACGATCTCGAAAACAAATGTACGATTGGCAGTGTCCTCGAAACATTTGAAAAATTATTCCTGTAGTTCTTTCACGACCACATTTCTTCAATCACGTGTTTTTTTTAATGCTAGAGAGCTGAGGGAAAGGGCTGGCGTTTCTTGTCTGACTTTGTCCCCTCAACAACCGGATTTTCTTTTTCAATCGGTCCCCATCAAATCAGAATTGTTTCTCACGTTCCATTGCCCTACTGAGGAAATTGTGCAGTCAACTTCACTTTAAATGCGAAGTTTGAAATCCATTGGAGCAGTTTTAATTTCAGTTGCAGCTCTCCTTTCCATCATAAAATCAGCAATAACCATTTCTAAAACGAAAAAGAATTCCAAGCATGTCCCCTGACCGAACAAACATACTTATCAGAAATATATAATGTTTCCATATTCGTCGTTCAGTTCCAATGAAAACGTGCAATATCAGTGGAAAAATGTGTGCTAGTTCAGAAAATTTGCTGTTTCTGTGACAAATTTCATCATATGCTCCAAGACTGCCGACATAGCAGGAAGTACTTCTTGATGCACAGGACAATGAATCCTTTCGATCGATGACTGTAGTTTTTTGGTCTTTCTTTGGTAACTAAACCTTTAAGTTAATTCTGCATGGTACTGTATTGCGGTTCCACAGCAAATTTTCTGTACCCACTGATAAAGAATTGTATCTGTCATAACAGATACTGAGAATTCTCTTCCAGCTCTCCTGTCTTTCTCATTCATTTTAAAGGCTTGAGACGATAGGTCCTTAGAATGCCTCTCTTTGTGCAAACAGCCAGTATACTTTCTACCTACGACAAACAAACGGTGAAATGCAAATTGAGGTGACACAACGATTCTCATGAAATTAAAAATGTCGTGCTGACAAAAAATGCAGCACACCAGTGCCAATTGAAATGTCGGGCTTTACCGAGTATATTCGGGCAGTACTGAGCAAAGACGAGACAGGCCGCGTCCCGCCCCATACGTGGCCCACATATCATGCTCGCGTGTCGTCTGCCTTCAGCCTTTAACGACCGTCTGAAAGCGCGTCGCTGATTTCATTCCATGTCTGTGGTAGTGCCTGTTGGATAAAGGGTCAAATAACAGGGAATACGCTCCAGAATTACCGCCTGAAAATGAAGTACTAAATTCCACGTTAAACCGTTCACCTACGGTGTACTTGCATTCAGCAGCATCCCAAGCATATGTGTTTGGAACTGCAGACTGGTTTATGATGCCCAGTTACACGATGCACGGAGGGTACTTGTTTCACATCTGTGCGTACGCACTAGATGGCAATACTGCATAAATCTCGAAGGGGACTGATTTTTTAAAAGTCATTCACTGAAATCAAAAATTTCTCAGAGCTCAAGAGACCTAGTTATTAATTTTTTACTTGTTTATTACTATTTATTACCTAACTTATCTTCTATTATGTAACTATCACGTAATTATGACTGTTCTGAATTATGGCGTAAACTATTGTTTTTATATTTTGACACTCGGTAGCACAAGAATATGATTATATAACTTTATATTTATACAGCATTTTGCACTTGGCGCTCTTGGCCTAACGGAGTTTTTCTCCTTTAGGTTTAAGGGCACGATGGTGACGAAAGGCCAGACAGTATTGGATTAATCCCTATCAGGGAAAAAGGGACGAGGACAGTGGCATATATTCCAACTGATGGAGGAATTGAGGCCCGAATGTTGGAACTTCGTGAAAATGGAGGTGGCTTATTTCGACAAGCTGCTGTCAGTGATAACGCAAGGGGTTCGCTCTAGCAACACAGTAATGTAGGAGGCAGTTTTACCTACGCAGAAGTAAAAATTAAAGCATTCATTTTAGGATTTTATGATCGGACTTTCTCACTATCTATTGGCTTGTTTCTCCTTTCTGCCACACTGAAATTCTGGTAGCGCGGGGCCGTATTTGAATCCGCGCCATACGTCATGGACGCCGAAGACCCCTGGAGGTCTCTGCACCATCGAGCCGTAAGCTGTGGCGGCGCGCGCCTCCTGGCCCGCTTTTAGTGTGAGGGCGCCACAGCGGAACACGTGGTTCCAGCGGCCAATAGTGGCGCCCCCGATAGAGTATTTAAGCGCCTGCCTCTCGCTCAGCCGGGCCTCTCCTGGACTCCCCATCTCCAAACAATCCAAGCCAAGGCACGTTCCCGACTCCGTCTCCTCAAGCTCCTTTCCCGCCGCACGTGGGGTCTGGAACCCTCCACAATTCTCCACACCTATAAATCCCTCATCCGCCCTATCCTCTGTTACGCCCATCTAGCCTGGATCTCGCCCCCCCACCCCTTTTATAAATCCCTCCAAATCCTTGAACGCCATGCTCTCCACCTTGCCTATCGCATCCGTCTCCCCTCCCCCACGCGGATCCTGTATGATCTCATCCCCTTCCCCCACCACCTCCTTTTCCTTGAAAGGGTATGGATCCTGTACACCTCCCGTAAACTTGATCCTCCTCACCCGCTCGTCTCCCCGATCCTCTCCCATCCCCGCCCGCTGCCGCGCCTGTATTCCCACGTCCCACCCGGTCTCCATCTCTCCACCCTCCTTACCCTCTCCCAAGGTGGCTTCCGCCAGCTCCCCCTCCCTGATGATGTCCTCGTCCCCTCCATCTACCCCTCCTATCAACTTTGATCCTGCCCCACTCCCCGCTTCCGGTGTCCTTTCCTTTTGGCACCCTCCCTCCCTTCTCTTCTCTTCCCTTCTCTTTCCTTTTCCCCCATCCCCTCCCTCCACCCCTCTTCCCCTGGGCTTTCCCTCCCCCTTCCTCCCTCCCCCTATCTCCCCTGCCCGTGGCATCCCTGCTCTCCCCTCTCGCTCTCCCACTCCCCTTCCTCCTCCTCCTCTCTTTGCAGGTCCCCGGAGTCGCACACGCACAGTGAACATTCACGCGCTGGAGATCATCGCCTTCTGTGTCTCGTGTGTGTGACGTCGTTTAGTGTTTTTGGTGTCTGCCGTCCCGCTACTACGTTCACTTGTGCCGTCGGATTCATCAGTGTTTTCTGCGTCGTGTCAACGTGTTTTCAGTGTTGTTATCGTCACGTGTGAACGACTCTGTGTTTTTTGTGTCTCTGTGACCTCTCTCTTTTGCCCGTCACTATGTTCATTATCATTCTCCGTTCTTATACTATTGTAAACACTATGGCTGAAGAGCGGCGTAGTGTGCCGCTGCCAGCCTGCCTGATTTGTCGAGGTATTAAAATAACAATAAAGAAAAAAAAAGAAAAAATGCTCAGCGAGTCCCCTACCTTCTCCTTTTCCTTGAACACATCCGCACACCATATATTGTCCGCTGCCTTGATCCCCCCTCACTTCCTGGTGTCTACCTTCCTCTCCACCACCCAATCCGTTGCCATGCCTTTACCTCTGTGTCCCACCCTCTCTCCATCTCGACATCCTCCATCTCCTTTCCCAACGCAACTTCCACCATTTACCCCTCCCAGATGATGAGCTTCGTCCTGAAATCTACCCTTCCTACCAACACTAACCCCATCTTCCTGCCTCCTCCTCAGGGCTTCCTCTCCTCCCCCTCCCTTCTTCTGAGCCACTTCCCCCTCCTACTCCACCCTCTCTTGTGCTCCATTTCAGTGTCTCTGCACTCCCTCCAGCCTTTTTTTCCCTCTTCATCTCCTGCCCCATCAGTCTCCTGCCTCTGTGAAACCTGCTGATGCCCCTACTTTCATCCCATCGCCTCCCCTGCTGCCGTTGCTCTCCCCTCCTTTTACATCCTCTCCGACCTCTAGCTCGGCAGGTCCCACCTGGCAGTTTTATACTTCACCGTGTATGTTCCAAGTGGGTTTTAAGTGTGTTGTTCTGGAGTGTATTCATTACTGTGGCCGACTTTTAACGTGTGCATGTGCATCCAGTGTCTTCTTTGAGGTTTAAGAATCGCCAACTGTGTTTTTTTAACTTTATGGTGACCTTTTTAATTGTCCCCCATGAACGTCTCCCTGTCAGTGTATTTTTGCCTCCACTATCTCCCCCTACTGTGTTTTATGTTCCCCTTTTTATCGCATTATATATGTAGCATTTTATTCTTGGTTTAGTTGTCATGTCACTCGGCTGAAGAGCGGCGGAGGAAAAAAAAAGCTCAGCCAGTCAGTGTAATCTCGCGTACGTCTGTGGACACATTGCCTCGCGTTAGAAAGCTTATTTACTTTTTTGTTCTGTGTACGAGTGGACGTGTTTGTTACGTTTTCTTTTGATTCCGTTGTTCGATCTTCTTGTTGTTCGTCCTGTCCTCCGGTGGTCGTGTCCGTCCTCTCCCGTCGTATTGTTGTTCGAGGACCTCTCCACGGGTCCGACCGCGCATTCCTTCATTTCAACCCCACGACAGTCCCGCTCGCAGTTACAACAGAAATAAAGCAAAATATCGAATGGAATCAAACGTGAAATTCCGTCTATTGTGGCTCTGCAAACACAAATCGAAAATGACGCAAATAAAAGTGTATGCATATTTACTTGAAAATAACGATTTTCGACTTACCTTATTTTTGTAAAAGAGGCCTTAATGAGCATACAAGCACCTTTCTTCACAGTACGCCTAATTCAGGGCGCTAATGTTTTGTTTGGTTTATGCCATTGCTACAATACGGAGTTCTCAGTACAAAGAATGCTACTGGAGAGCAGCTTGTAAAACAGAACGTTTATTAGCAAAGAAATATTGCTTTCTTACTGCATTTATGAAAAAATAATCACTGAAAGATTCTCAGAATCTCTAATTTTAAACCCTGAACGTAGCTCATAGCCGCAGGTGTTAACAGCAAGAGTAAATCACGAACAATAAGAAACAGAGAGCTTAGTACTCTGAGCAGATTCTTCTGCTCATGCACGAGTTACCACCGTCTAATACACGTTCCACCTGTTTTACCACGAGATGGCTGTCGCGCTGCTAGACACCTGCCGTTACTGGTGGATCGTTGTCTAATACACCCTTCAGTATCAAATCACGCTTTACACAACGTTGCTAAAATAAGCTGGATTTTTTTACCGAAGCTATATAGTACAGTGTCACTGCCTAAATGCTTTGTAATGGAGAGGAGGGTGGTGAGTAGAAACAAGCGCAGTTGTATGACCAACCCAACAGAACGAGCACAAACGTCGTCGGGCGGACACTGCTAACGGCGCCCGGTAAAAGACTTAAGCGCGGAGAATATTTAATATAAACGCGACGGGCAGCGTGCGAGCGGGCGAGGCGTAAACGGCAGCGTTATGAAGGCCGCGTCCCATGAATCACGGCGGCCCTAAACCGCTGTTTACGAGTGCAGCCCTCGCGGCGCAATATGCGGCCCTGCTCTTTACGAGCGCGCCGACTCTCTCCTCTCCCGTCCCCTAGGCTCGGCTCTCTCCCCCACTCATGTCCTCCCTCTCCTTTACGGCGGCCGCAAGGTGTTGCGCTTGTGTTCCCGCGGGGAGCGCCAGGTGGGCTCCCAAACCCCAACCGCTGCATACGGTGCGGTCGTGCCTGCAGACAGCGCCTGAGCGGAATATTAAATGCGCCCGACCGCCCACCACCCGCTGTCTAGTGTACTAGAGCTGCACGGACAGCCTGAAGGTCTGACGTGGTACCTCAGACCTGCATACGCCGTTTATGTCTTACCCTTACTCCTAACAACGGCGGGAAACCACATGTCCCTTAACCGAGAGGAAAGGGCAGCTATCAGGGAACTGAAGAACAACGACGAAATTGTGATATTAACAGCAGACAAAGGACAAGATGAAAGAATTATAAAATGATCCCATCTACAAAGAACTAAGGGCGGACCCTACGGCGAAGATAATTCGAAAGACGCAGGCCGCGATTAAGGACTCGAGAATTGACGCTGACACAGCCAAAGGTCTTATTCCCAGAGTACCAGCCTCTCCTAGAATTTACGGTGTTCCGAAGATACATAAGGACAGTTACCCTTTGAGGCCAGTAGTGAATGGGATGAATTCACCTACTTACAATCTGGCAAAGTATCTAGCCTGCAAACTAAGACGTCTAGTTGGCAAGACGGACTCTTATGGGAAGAACTCGACGCACTTTATGGGGGTGTCCCATAACTCCGCTGGCAGCCGACATATTCATGGAAGCCTTTGAAGCAACGGCCCTCGGTTCAGCGCCTTTACGCCCACGTTGCTGGTTCAGATACGTGGACGAGACGTCCGCTATATGGCCTCATGGTGAAACGGAGCTACAAAAGTTCCACGAGTATCTGAACAATATGCACGGGAAGATACAGTTCACGCTCGATGTAGAAAAGAATGGTGCAATCCCATTTCTAGACGTCGAAGTATACAGGAGAACGGAGGGCACACTGGGGCACAGAGTATATCGCAAGCCTACACATACAGACAGTTATCTGCACGCCCAATCATACGACCACCCAGCGCAGAAGAACTCTGTCATCCGTTCTTTGGCAATCCGTGCGCAGCACCTAAGTGATGCTCAAAATATCACACCTGAGCTTAAAATACCACGCACAACGTTCCTAGCCAATGGCTACAGTCGTAAGTCGATAAACACAGCCTTGTCGACGAACACAAGTAAGCAAGAAATGGACAAACTGCAGCCAACAGTGCGCTTACCTTACGTGAAAAATGTTACTGACGGAATAGGCAAACACCTTCGCCGCGTTGGGGTGCAACCTGTCTTCTATAGTGGTCGTACAATCCAGGACGTGCTAGGCTCCACTAAGGACAAGGTGGATGCATTACACATTGCAGGCGTTTACAAGGTGGAATGCGAATGTTGAGCGGCATACATCGGCGAGACCGGTAGGCCAATATCAACGCGCATTCGGGAACACGAGCGCTATATTCGTCTGGGGTAACACAACAAATCCGCAGTGGCAGAACATCAGCAAGACTGCGGAAAAGGACTAAAATTCAGCGAAGCCTCTGTGTTGGCCAAGCAGCCAATTATGACGAATCGCAAAATCAGAGAGGCCATCGAAATACTTAAACACCCTAATAACATGAACAGGGAGGATGGACTCAGGCTTAACCCATCTTGGCTGCCAGCAATCAGAGCCCAACAGACCGCACTGTCAACACGAGGCACGAGCACTACAGGCGAGTAACTGCCTCCGCGCGGCGGGAGTCCAGCAGTTGGTAAACAGCAGCCCACTTCTCATTCGATGATGACCACCAACCATGGTACACAACACAAGAGCCAATAGACAACAGAGGTCACGGTCTCCCTCCACCGCAATAACCTATTATAATAAAGTTCCCTCTCCTTCTTCCTTAACTGACCAATGAAACTAACAACCTTTTTAAAATTCTGACGTAATGGCATGCGCAGTAATCAGTAACAACAAAATATAAAGGACACTGTGTAGCCAGAACGCACCATAAGACGCAGAAGGCCGCTGCAACCGTGGCAGAAACGTTGGTGTTTCTCCAGCAGCAGTAGGTTTTTTTTTCCATTATGACGCCGTACCATACCCAGAAAACTTTAATGTCGACTGACTCTGGGCGCGGAAACCTACGCAATTACACATGTCCCTTCATTACTTTTCGCACTTGTCTTCCTCATTTGGCCACCCGAGGAACACCAGCTATGTCAGCGTATTCTCTCTCACGATCATCTCCTTATCATATCTGAGAAGCCTCGAAGATCTTCCACTGCTTTCTTCATCGTTCCGATTCGTGGTTGTTCTGCGAATGAAGACATTCGGAGGCTCACAATTTCTGATGGCCACACTAGCTTCAGTCTGTAGCAGGCCTGCCCAAGATCTGCGCTCCCGGAGTGCGGTCCCACTCCGCGCGCCCAACGAGGAGTGCTCAGTGCTCTCGCTTCCCCCAGCACTGCGCTATTACGAGCAGGTGTGGTGAGACGGCTATATGTTGAAGGGTAGAGGTGCGGGGAGCATGGGAAGTCGTGCTCGTAACACACGGTGGCCACTACTTAGACGCGCGTACTGCAGCATACTCTGAGGTGACGAAGGTCATGGGACAGCGATATGCACATAAACAAATGGCGATATTATCGCATGAAAGGGCCATACATCAGCAGGGCTGTTATTTGTACTCATTGATTCACGTGAAAAGATGTCGAAAGTGGTTATGGCCACGCGACGGGAATTAACAGACTATGCCGGCCGGTGTGGCCGTGCGGTTAAAGGCGCTTTAGTCTGGAACCGCGTGACCGCTACGGTCGCAGGTTCGAATCCTGCCTCGGGCATGGATGTGTGTGATGTCCTTAGGTTAGTTAGGTTTAATCAGTTTGAAGTTCTAGGCGACTGATGACCTCAGAAGTTAAGTCGCATAGTGCTCAGAGCCATTTGAACCATTTTTTTTTTTTTTGAGTTAACAGACTATGTACAGGGAACAGTAGTTGCAGCTAGTCGCATTGGATTTTCCATTTCCGATATCGTTTGGGAATTCACTATTCCGAGAACCACAGTTTCAAGAGTGTGCCAAGAATACCACATTTCAGGCATTACCTCTCACCGCGGACAACGTAGTGCTAACAGGCAAGCCACATTGTTTGAAATCAGAGGTAAAATTTGGCATTGGTGGGCTATGGCAACCGACGAGTGATGCAATGGGTTTGCTAACAGCACGATATCATCTGAAGCGTCTTCCCTTGGTCCCTGGCCATATTAGTTGGATCCTGGACGGTAGAAGAACTGTGCCCTTATCAGATGAGTCCCGATTTCAGTTTTTAAGAGCTGACAGTAGGATTCGCGTGTGGCGCAGATCCCACGCAGCCATGGAACCAAGTTATCAACAAGACACTATAGGAACTATTAGTGGCTCCATAATGGTGAGGGCTGACTATACATGGAATGGTCTGGGTCCTCTCGTCCAACGGAACCGATCATTGACTGAAAGTGATTATGTTCGACTACTTGGAGCTCAAACGACGATGGACTCTACATAAATGTCAATGCGCGATGTCACCGGGCACAGTTGTTGGTGGCTGGGTTGAAGAACATCACGAAAAATTCGAGACAATGGTTTGAGGGACCCAAATAGCCTGATATGAATCCCATCGGATATTTATGAGTCATAATCGAGAGGTCAGTTCATGGACAAAATGCTGCGCTAGCAACTATTTCGTGTTTATGGGCAGCTATAGAGGCAGCTTGGTTCAATATTTCTGAGGCGGCTTCCAACGATTGTTGATTCCATGCCTCGTCGATTTGCCACATTGCTCCGCTCAACTTTTACGACCTCAGTGTACTTCTTTAAGCAGGATCGTATCACCAGCGCGACGGTATTGGTCTTGGAGTAATTTCCCATAGAATTCTTGCCTGTTCCTAGACTGGACAAACAGACCGTTGAGCTGGGTGTTACACTCTACCTACGTATATCAGTTCATGTTAGTGGCCTACATCAGCAGCCAAAAGCAAGGACCGCATAAGAAATAAATGTAAATAGGTCTTCGAACTGGAAAGTACTGAAATTTCTTTTGAGAACGTACGACGAGATGATTGAATTACTGAAAAGCAATCAGTCATGCCTGACCCCTAAATAATTGCCTCGAATTCTGGGAAATTTTTCCCGTCACGAACTTGATGACGATTATTCCGTAGAATTAATATTCGCATGACAGCATCAATTTTGTCCAGCACCTATGTTAGGCAATTACTCTCCCTTTTCATTAAGATACTTAAAACTGGGTTACTTAGCCGTCGTAAAATTTACGACTGAAGTTGGTAACAGTTTTCGGTTCCCGCCATTGAGGTATTGTCAGTACAGGGCACAAAACAGGACATTTTCTACTTACTTGTTACGTGTCATACCACTTGAGACCTCGTAATTTTAATTAACTACTGCATAAATTATAAATTATGAGTTTCTTTGTACAAAATTTAGGGTAGTAAAACTCGCTATGGTTTAGTAACAATGTAGCATTAACCCCCCTTTAGTGTTCTAGGGTTACTAAATTCAAATAACAATTGATTAAATAATACAATCTTTTTCCACTACCGTACTCACCCTAAATTCAGCTTTTTTACTAATGGCTGCCGTCAGTTGAGTCAGCATTCTACTATCGTTCGTCAGAAGATAAGCGCATCATATCATCTTTTGCCTGGTCCTGCAGTGACGTTCCGCTGAATGTTTTTCCAGTCTTAATAGTGCCATGGCGTACGAATCACCTAGCACGGCCTTCAAATCCATTAAGCATTGCATGTGACTTCTCCACTTCCTCTTTTTAGGGGCAAGTGTCCTAATTTAACACAAGTAGCATTGCTAGCAAAGTGCTTGCTGTGGCAAATACAACTGCCTTGCTCTTGCGGCGTCAGGCTGCAACCTTCATGAGAGTCCTCACCAGTCAGCCTCACTTGCTCGCTGCTTTCTGAGCACAAGGCAATAGTGTGGCCGGAGCTTCTGCCCCCACGGAGAGCTGTTTGCCCAGGACGGTCCATACACAATCTGGGCCATGACATGGCGACTCAGTCGAAGTGCCGCCGCACTCACCAATTGATGTCAAGTGTGGAGAAGTGGCATCGTCAGAGCCACCCGTGCCTACAGGTGACCATGGCGTCATGGACAGCCTTGTTGGTTGCAGTGGAACTACCGGGACTTTGGGCGACGCCCCGGAAGGCAATTCGGCGGTGCCGGCTGACAGCACACAGAGATATCGAATGCACGAAGGTCAGGATGACCGTTGTGGCCGTTAGGTGCGAGTAGCCTGTTCCTGCCGTGAACGGGCAGTCCCTTGTGCTCAGCACCCTCGTGCCTAAAAATAAGTCTTTGTTCGTATTTAAGCACTCTCTTGGAATTACACAAGTATATGGTTGAATCTTGATTTTGATTCTGCACAGTAAATTGCTGATTGCTTACTCACACGAAGTAGCACTGGCACTAGCGCTAACTGAGAGGTATGTAGCTCACACGCGTCGTTGTTGTTATATCTTGTGCTTGTGGAAAATACTGACAGATAAATTTTTAGCTTCCTTGTGCTTTTTTTAAGTGTATGTGTGCATACTAAGACTGAATGCCCACTTCAGTAGCCTTTAGTGTGTCTAGTAAATCGTGTATGTGAGCCTGGTTAATGCACTTGCTTCTTAAACTGAATTTTTCTGTGTAGTTCAAATTTTAATTATGTACGCAGTATCATGGATTTCATGGATGCAAATAACGTTCAGGTAGGCTGTTTCATTTTTTTATAAACTATGCGTTCGGCCAACTTCGATCTTTGGTCATTTTGGAGCACTTACCTTCAACTTCCAGTTTCATTTCACATTATAATACACTCCTGGAAATGGAAAACAGAACACATTGACACTGGTGTGTCAGACCCACCATACTTGCTCCGGACACTGCGAGAGGGCTGTACAAGCAATGAACACACGCACGGCACAGTGGACACACCAGGAACCGCGGTGTTGGCCGTCGAATGGCGCTAGCTGCGCAGCATTTGTGCACCGCCGCCGTCAGTGTCAGCCAGTTTGCCGTGGCATACGGAGCTCCATCGCAGTCTTTAACACTGGTAGCATGCCGCGACAGCGTGGACGTGAACCGTATGTGCAGCTGACGGACTTTGAGCGAGGGCGTATAGTGGGCATGCGGGAGGCCGGGTGGACGTACCGCCGAATTGCTCAACACGTGGGGCGTGAGGTCTCCACAGTACATCGATGTTGTCGCGAGTGGTCGGCGGAAGGTGCACGTGCCCGTCGACCTGGGACCGGACCGCAGCGACGCACGGATGCACGCCAAGACCGTAGGATCCTACGCAGTGCCGTAGGGGACCGCACCGCCACTTCCCAGCAAATTAGGGACACTGTTGCTCCTGGGGTATCGGCGAGGACCATTCGCAACCGTCTCCATGAAGCTGGGCTACGGTCCCGCACACCGTTAGGCCGTCTTCCGCTCACGCCCCAACATCGTGCAGCCCGCCTCCAGTGGTGTCGCGACAGGCGTGAATGGAGGGACGAATGGAGACGTGTCGTCTTCAGCGATGAGAGTCGCTTCTGCCTTGGTGCCAATGATGGTCGTATGCGTGTTTGGCGCCGTGCAGGTGAGCGCCACAATCAGGACTGCATACGACCGAGGCACACAGGGCCAACACCCGGCATCATGGTGTGGGGAGCGATCTCCTACACTGCCGTACACCACTGGTGATCGTCGAGGGGACACTGAATAGTGCACGGTACATCCAAACCGTCATCGAACCCATCGTTCTACCATTCCTAGACCAGCAAGGGAACTTGCTGTTCCAACAGGACAATGCACGTCCGCATGTATCCCGTGCCACCCAACGTGCTCTAGAAGGTGTAAGTCAACTACCCTGGCCAGCAAGATCTCCGGATCTGCCCCCCATTGAGCATGTTTGGGACTGGATGAAGCGTCGTCTCACGCGGTCTGCACGTCCAGCACGAACGCTGGTCCAAATGAGGCGCCAGGTGGAAATGGCATGGCAAGCCGTTCCACAGGACTACATCCAGCATCTCTAGGATCGTCTCCATGGGAGAATAGCAGCCTGCATTGCTGCGAAAGCTGGATATACACTGTACTAGTGCCGACATTGTGCATGCTCTGTTGCCTGTGCGCTGATGACCTCGATGTTGAGCGCCCACAAACCCCCCCCCCCCCCTCTGTTGCCTGTGTCTATGTGCCTGTGGTTCTGTCAGTGTGATCATGTGATGTATCTGACCCCAGGAATGTGTCAATAAAGTTTCCCCTTCCTGGGACAATGAATTCACGGTGTTCTTATGTCAATTTCCAGGAGTGTATTTGAGTCATGTTAGTAATTTATGAATACTGTTTGTAGTGGTTTTGTGTAATTCAAGTGGTAATTCAGGGTTAACGTAAGTTCATTTTCCTACTTTCAGAGTCACGTGAAACCATATTGGCGTAGTTGTTTAAATTTTGTGTATACATTCTGTTTAGTACTAGCCTGAGTTAGTGCAATGGACCGTGATACATTTTCTCCCTGCTAAGATAGGCAACTGCTTAATACCATGTCATTAGAAGACCGCTACCTATTTACCAAATAATATTTCTCTGATTCACATACAAGTTATATTTTATGCAATTTCTTTTGAACTGCTGGGTTACAGGTATTAATCGATGTATTAAAAATGTTTATTGACGCTTGATGTATTTCTTTGAAATATGTTACATGGCATACTTTTCGGTCGCTATTAGTAGAATTTGAGTCTGTACTATACTTTCCTGTATTTATATTAAGACAAAAGGTCTCCCTAGCGTCATAACGCCAAATCTCAACTGAAAATAGTTTAAATTTCAAATACTGAATTCCTTTCGCTGATTTTCTTGCGTTCATTTGTGTTTCAAAATTACATATGTAGATTTGCAAAAAAACAATTAGTCTTCCTACTCTTTAAAAAATGAAAGTAAAAACTATATCACAAAATGCGATATTGTCAGACCGTTTTCCAGTTCCCAGAGTGGTGAAATTCATTGTTGGAAAAGATTTTTGAGCACGGTGAAAGGGAATAAAAAGTGGTACACTTAAGCCAATGAAGTTACAGGGTCGAACAAGAGTACTGAGCAACAAATCAAGTCAGCGAAAATAATACACAGATAGCAATACATCGGAAAATTATTTCATCTGAGAAGATAAACGAACAGATATTGTTGACAGCTAAAGCATGAGGACTACACCCATCGAATAGTGAGAAACTAAATGAGACGAGGAAGAGTGAACTACAGTTGCCATTAATAATCATTAACGTAAATAATTAAGAACATTAACTTCAAAATAAGAGAGAAGTAAAAAATAAATGGGGGAGATACGAGTTTTATGTGGATGATTTAAAATGTAGCTTGGCCAAAGTACGTTAATCCAGTTTTCAGAAAGAAGCTACATTCCACCAACTGCAATCAACTTAACGACAAACTAGAAAGAACATACCCCAATAAATTTTATGTATAGATGGAAAATCGACAGGTACATGGACTCGTTGAGCCGATACTAAGCCAGCTGTCTATGATTCGTAAACAACCCATTCCATCATGTGGTAAGATAAAATAGTCAATCCCTGCTAAGTGAGCAGCAGTTACTTTTTCACCGCAGTTTTATCCCCAAGAGCGGGCCGTAGCGTTCTTGCATGTTGCTGAATTCTGAATATTTTAACTCATATCATTTCCGCGATGCGTTTATGTTCCTGTAATGTGGCTGTGGCGTCCGCCAGAGCCAGTATTTGGGTGAAGGAGCTACACGCCAGTTGGATTTGATGCGCTGGTCTTCCTCTAATCCACTTAAATGGGTTGTGGCCAGAACCTAAAACACTGGCTAGAAGTTTTCTCACAATGGTCGGTGTTAAGCAACACCTTCCTTTGTGAAGTTATAAACATCCTGCCCAGTAGCAGCACCTCGCGGAAACTCTGTTATTGTGTCAACAGGAACTGTCTATAGAAAATCCCTACATTCTGCTCCTTATTAGGACTGGCCGGAAAGCCTGAAAGTTAAATCATGTATTGGTCGGGAGGTCGCGAAGTGAGGAGTCAGCTGGCAGCCCTGGCAAGGGTAGGACTGAAGTTTTGGGGGCTCGGGAGGCAGTTTCAGGGGTGTTGCGTCTATGAATCAGGAACAGGTGATCCTCAGTGATCAACTAAGTTATTTTCTGCTGTTATCCATGAAGACTAAACATTTCGACATGGTTAGTCAGTCAGCAAGGATGTGATACTTGTATGTGTGAGTGGTGAGCTCAGGGGAAAAACGTGAGACTAGTTCAAGACAGCCTGGCTCTGTTACTATTGTAATATTATTTTACAAGCACTACGTAGGACGCAACAACACCTATCAGAGGTTTTACATTGCTGTTATGACACTGAAAAAATTGATTAAGCCAATATGGCAAAACTAAAGGCAACTGACGACTCGTAATAGGAAAGACCGATTTGGTCATCACAAATGTCTTTGTATAACAAAGCTACTCCTTGGTGCCATAAACACTCCCACCCACTAGCCTAAAGGCAGTGGATCAATACAATCGATTGCATTCATGTCGTTCGCACTCGATTCGCTGATTATTGTATTGCAACAACATTTGCGTGAGTCTCCATGTATTTGTCATACTGAAGCTTCCTGATGTGACTACCGTTGATCTGTAGCCATGTTTGACTGCGATCCATCATCCAGTACTGACGCCATCACTGACGGTTAGACTATGAGTCTACCAACATTTATCTAGTTCAGGGCACGAACTTCCCTGAAACTTCAGCATTATTTGGGTCAGGTGGCTAACCAAACTGATGGGCCAGGATCAGCATTTAGCACAACATCACAGCATCAGACATTGCGTTTCATCTGATGTATCAACGTTGGCAATGACCTGAGAAGGCAGAGCGCTCTCGGGATGGCATGTGAGCGAAAGACACATATGCTGCAGTGACAGCCTCATATGTAACAGATCACCCGACAGGAAGTCTCCTGGTCGAATGGGCAGGCAACCCGCCACACTCACATTCACCACCCTGCGCTCGAGTATCAGAGATCTTCGTCAGCGCTGAGAGTCTGCCTCTGGACTCAGCAGTTTTCACGCAAGCTTACGAAGCCACCAATTGCCGTGGAAGACACGGCTATATGATGTATTCTGATGAATAAAAAACATTTAGTCTTGTTTGAGAGCGGCTGACGACACCACACAGGCTACTCACCCTGCATCCTGAGGAAATGGTAGGGGTATCCAACCCGGGAGTACGTGACCACTACAGAGCTGCAGCTACTGATTGATCACGACGAGCTGCAGCTACTGATTTCTTACAGAGGACAAAACATTCCATTTGTCCCATGGAAATTCGTGTCGTTTTTGTGTGTGTTCGTCACCCTTCGCAGCTTTAGGCACTTATGCTCTTTTGTTTGTGGAAGAAGTATTACAAACGTCTCGGAGAAAGTGTTGTGATTGTTTGTGGTGCTCATCTTTCAATCCAGCAGACGCATCTGAGAGTCTACTAAGAGCAACTTGATTCCTAGTAGTCGTACAGAAAAAATGACTATTTAATCATGATCCGTGGGAGACTGGCGACCGTTATTTTGCGTTGTTGCACTGATAATTAATCCGGGTCATCCAAAAAACATGTTGGAGAATAGTAAAACGTCCCAGTTTCGAGTCTTGGCTCAGCACACAGTTTTAATCTGCCTAGAAGTTTCATGTAGGAGATAGTGAACTGTGCAAGAAGTCGCGAAATTTGTCTTGTACAGCACAAGACACTAAGACTGATGGCACTGTGGCCGTGATGAGAATCTGATTGTGCACGACGCCTTGGAAGTTCTGATACAAGAACTCAGTGAACTCTCTTCTGTTGATAGCCGATTTTGGGATTTAGAGCTTCTTATACATGAACATTTTGGCAGGCAGCATGGAACTTGTAGAGGTCATATGTCTTATGTGCCACAGTAATATGGATAGCTGTACGGTAGGGCCAGCCATAAAGAAGATATATCTATGGAGAGGCCATACTAACGTGTGGTTCCTGAAGACGGTAGTTGTTGTGCGCCATTGGGACGGCATAGGTTCCAAGGTAGAAATTGATTTTGAGAAACGCATACACTGATAAAAGTCTAATATAATTATATACCTAACTTGGCACAATGATTCCACTGAATGTACAGATATAAATCTTGATAGCAGTCTGAAGTGTGGGTGAGTATTGCTATTAGCAATAAGTCCGACCTGGGCTTTCAAAAATGGTTCAAATGGGTCTGAGTACTATGGGACTTAACATCTGTGGTCATCGGTCCCCTAGAACTTAGAACTACTTAAACCTAACTAACCTAAGGACATCACACACATCCATGCCCGAGGCAGGATTCGAACCAGCGACCGTAGCGGTCGCGCGGTTCCAGACTGTAGCGCCTAGAACCGCTCGGCCACACCGGCCGGCTGACCTGGACTTTAATCATTGATAACAAGCAGAGGCCTGAGTCTGTTACACTTGTCCTCACAACTCTATCTCAACTAACCTGATCTCGTACATACACTCAGGAGATTCGAGTACCGTTTCTAGAAGGCTGGAGCGTGAACACTCGAGACTGGATTCTCCTAGCGGCAGCCACTCGCCGGTGTGGCGCTGGCGGCGCCGATTCAAGAAGGTGTGTCCCTCAGGCAGCAGGCGGTGGGAAGAAGTGGAATGACGCGCCCTGCTTGGTGCCTACTGCTATGAAGTCACACCAGTTGCAGGGGATAACCGACTGGTCTGGCCTCGCTATGCTGGTTTCGTAAACTGTTGAAAGCAGGTGGGATAGTGGGTGTGGAGTGGAAAGGAAATGCGTGGGTTCCTGTTTCCACGTTGTGAAATCTGAGGGAAAAGCGATAAAATGTTATGGCCAGGTAAACTGTAAAGGCAACTGAATAATCCACACAAATTATGAAAATGAATGTACATATGTATGTAGGTGTGTTTCACATCCCCTCATAAATCACGGGACCGATTTGAACCATAGCTGGTACGTATATCATTTATTTTCCGGGAAGAATCAGTGTAAGGGTAATAAATGCCAATCTACCAAAGCACTCAGAGATTTACAACATCCTCTACATATAATTTAGAACCTTTTACGAAACTTTTTCTCGCTGACGATCCAACGAAATAGTGAAAGGAAAAAGTCTGTCGCTTACCGTCTTTTCCCTGTTCATGCAGTAAGAATACCACACTAGGCATGGCGTTTACATTTGTTGCATCATTACTACTAACTGTATTCGTGATATATTTTCAGGCACTATTCACATATAACGCTGAATGTAGAGAAAAATTTCATCTTTGTGATACCACGTTATAAAACTAAACCATGAAAGCTACCGCATCACGCAAGACGTTTAAATTTATTACTTCGTTGTTAATAATTCCATTCTCAATATATTTTCCAGACGGTATCCACATATACCACTGGATGTGACTGCAAAATGATACCATCTTACAGCATATAGTTCTGGAGATAAGGCATCATAAACACTGAGCTGCGTGATAATGAAACTGCAGGGTGAAACTCTCTAGACATACAGGTGAAATATGTGTACAAATACATGTTAAATATGTGCGAAATATATTTGACATGTGCGCATAGAACAAAGACACAGGTAAAAAGATCATGCTAGGCCCCCCAAAACGATTTCAATCTAATTTCGTACACATTTTAGTTGGAATTAAGAAAGAAATACCGTAGGGTTAACACCCAACATCCTCCTGCAGAGGTGAGTGTGACAACGTGGAGAGAGAAGCTAGGACGAGGACATGGTGAAAGCGAGGGGGAAGCAGGGACAGGCACAGATAAGAGGAGGAGACGGACACACATGTGGGAGGCAGAAATGTACAGAAAGAATGAACAGGAGGAGATGGACTGAGAAGGAAAGGAGGAGGAGATGCACAGAGAGGGAGAGGAAGACACAGGTAGAGAGGTGGAAGAGGAGACGATGGACACAGGGGAAGGAATAAATGGACACAGAAAGGAAACAGGACGACATGGACAGAAACAGGGAGAGGAGTAGATGTCACATAAATTAAACGAGAAAAGGCCATCAGGAATGGAGGAGGAGGAGACAGCTGGAGAAACGGGGAATAAGAGATGGATAAAGAGAAGGGGAGGAGAAAATAGAGCAGGAGATGAGATTGGCAGAGAAGGTAGTACCAGACTTAAAGAGGGGTTAGGAACCCATTAGCAGAGATAGGGAAGAGTAGGAGATGGAGAAAAGAAAGGAGGAGGAAGAGGAGATAGACAGAGAGTGTGGGGTGAAGGTGGTGGCCAAAGGGATGATTTGGTGGAGAGAGACAGAGAGAGGGAGGGTTGGGGGTCATGGACAAGGGCAAAAGGGGCCGGACAGAGGTAGGATGGAGGAGAGGTGGATGGATAAACAGAGAGGGGATTAGTAGGGAGGAGATGGATAGAGAGAGGGGGCAAGAGGAGCTGGACAGGAGATGGAGAAGGAGGAGATCTTCAGAGAGAGGAGGGATGAGGAGATGGACTAATAGGAGCCCGGAATAAATAAATACCCGGGAAACATCGTGTTGTCGTGTTCTCTCAGCTACTTTTTTTTTTTTTTTTTTTTTTAATGAAAGGCTTGACTCATTTTCTTATGTGGGAGTAACACTTACCGGATATACGCAGAGAAGATTCTTATCAGTGTTCAGTTTATCAGATACAGCAGCTCATAATATCATTGAACTCTTACAGAGCTGAAGAATAAGAAAGAAACTGCAATATCTGCTCTTAGATTTGTGAATACGGCAGCGAAAGGCCTTCTGAGAACCAAAGTGGCATCTTGTGGTAGCTCTCAGAAACTCCTCTCCTTTTTATGTATTTCGTGTATGGTTACGCCATTAACACATTTCTTTCATTGCTCTACAATTACGTATGCTGAGTAACGGCGAGATAAGAAGAAAATTATGCGTCACTCACGCGATAAGTGTAAATCGTTGTACTGAGAACCCTACCTAGCTGCATCAAAGTAAATCGCGCCTTTTCACAGTTACCGTCAGCTACGCTTGAGGAACTCTTCGCCACGCTACGTCTACGTGTGCTGTAGTTAAACCAGCAGATATTTACCCTGCTCTGTTCTCGTGTTTGCTCTCGAGTTTCCGTATTTGTAGTTGTCTTTGTGTAATAAGCTCACCACACATGGGATCCACGAAGAAATATAGAGGCGGTTGATTCCAGGAGGGTGAATTGCATCCCACCAGTCATAAAAAGTAGACGGACGTTCTACATCAGCACTGAATACTTCGTAGTAGAGTGTACACTGATTTAACTGCTGTCGCGTACGAACTGTGTTTTTTTTTCGTCCACAATCACAACCGCATGTTTTCCAAAAGAAATAATTGGTAATCTGCAGATCTCGTTATAAAATACGATCTAATGAGCACATTTTGTATGACCTCGATCCTATTATCATGTTCGAATTTCTGGAAATGTGAATTCTACGACATGAACCTACCGCCTAACAGTTACAAATTAAAAGGTAGTTGAAGTTTGCGCATTGGGTAGCCTACGCGCTGGGACGAGTGGAACTTGCAAGATAGCTGTAGGTACCTCCTACAGGTCAAAGACACCTCGCATATGCTGATAAATTTAGCCCAGTAGTGTGGAATATTGGCTCCGAGGGTCATCAAAGGCCGGGAAAGACACTTAACGGTGCTCTCGAGGGCAGCTAGCAGATATAGTCTTTTGCACAAGCAATAGGCAGAGAAACAGAATTGTTTTGGCGATTACAGGGTGGCTAATACATTATAGCAGCCAACATAACAATATTAGCAAACATAAACTCGCTGTACCTCGGACTTAATTATTAGACAAGAAATGCGCTAAGGAAACAACAACAGTAAGATCTACATCGATATCTAAATACATATTTTGGAGGCAACCGTGTGGTGCACGCTTAAGGGTATCTTGTACAACTATTAGTCACTTCTTTTTCCGTTCCACTCGCAACCAGAGCGAGTGAAAAACGTCTACCAGTTATAACAGTTAATTTCTATATTATTCTTGTATGTAAACGCTGTAGAAAGGGAATCGCTACTCATAATAACGCCAAATTGGGAATAGCGTATTACTGACGCATGGGAAACGTCAGGGAATAAAAAACGTAAACTAAAAATTTATCAGTAGATGGTGCTATAAGCATCATAACGTTAATGGGATCGGCTACAAATGATAGATGAATCGCAATACGACAGCTATGTTTTGAGCTGTAAATTACACCATCCGTACTGTTCAATGTGTGTGACTGCTCACGTTCAGCCGTCAACAGTTGTGGCACTTTTAATTCATAAAATGGTTCAAATGGCTCTGAGCACTATGGGACTCAACTGCTGAAGTCATTAGTCCCCTAGAACTTAGAACTAGTTAAACCTAACTAACCTAAGGACATCACAAACATCCATGCCCGAGGCAGGATTGGAACCTGCGACCGTAGCGGTCTTGCGGTTCCAGACTGCAGCACCTTTAACCGCACGACCACTGCGGCCGGCTACACTTTTAATTAGGTTCAAATAGCTCTGAGCACTATGGGACTTAACATCTATGGTCATCAGTCCCCTAGAACTTAGAACTACTTAAACCTAACTAATCTAAGGACGTCACACAACACCCAGTCATCACGAGGCAGAGAAAATCCCTGACCCCGCCGGGAATCGAACCCGGGAACCCGGGCGCGGGAAGCGAGAACGCTACCGCACGACCACGAGCTGCGGACTTTAAGTTAGGTACGCCCATCCACCTAGGCGAGTTCATGCATAAGAAATAAAATCTGAACTGAACTTTACCTAAACTGAACCCAATAACAATTCTGAAATTCTTAGCTTTACTACGTCCTGACTGATAATAAACTGGTCCTAACGACTTTTTATAACTTACCTTATGGAAACGAAAACTAGGCAGTACTCGAAAGCAGCGAATACTAAAATACAGCAGAGCGACAAACCAGATAAACAAAAAAACTTTCCACGGTGCATTGCAAGGAAAAACGGCTGTGTTAAGCACATCATGCTTTACTCTGGAGCAGCTGTGTTCCGCTAAGTGCAATGCGCGAGTCACAATTGCAAAACACAGTTTTTATGAGGAGACGGTGGTAGAAACTCAACTTACAAAACGATAACTTGTTATAAGAAAATACGGTTCTGCTTTGAAATTAGTGAAGGGGATAGCAAAGCATTGGTTAATCTATGACACTAAGTGCAAGCTATGTGAGCAGATAAGTTTGGGTAGTCACATCTGGACAATCAAACTGACTAATCCAAACAAATAAAGAAAAAAACCGAAAATTTACGTTTCAGAAACTCGTCATAAACTACGCACGAGCAAGCAATGAGGCGACATAAGTGCCTGAAAATCCTCATACTACTCAAATTAGTCTTTACAAAATCGTATTTCCAAAAAGCAACATCGTCTGCATTATCGTCTCTGCTAGATCTCACGATCACACAGCACCTTGACCAACACCCGACTCCCTCACATAATTCCTACGAATACTACTGGCAGAGACAATGCTGCTGGCCACCAAAGATCACACTCACACTGGTTGTACTCAGAACCTTTGTAGATTAACATATGGACTATTGAAGACTTCTCTTTGGAAAATATCCAGTGTAGAACTATGAAGGATAACATATCGAATGAAAGAGAGCTCACATCATTTTCACTGAATACCAAAAAATAAGGCAGTAACCTTACACAATACGTCTCCATACGATCCAAGGCTAATCTCATCATCGTGGTCTCCATGCGAAATGTGCATAGTCGCCAGTAGCATAGTTCTGCAGTCAGATTCTGACACAAATTCTCCAAATTTCGTCATTAGCGTTCCATGAAAGGAGCGTCGTCTACCGTCCTTGGATATTTCAAATCACGAAAGATTTCAATAATTCTTGAGTGCCGATCGAAGCTATCGGTAACAAATCTAACAACCTACCTCTAAACTGCTTCGATGTCTTCCTTTCATCATAGGGTGTCCAAACACTCGATCAGCACTTAAGAATGCCTCACATTAGTGTTCTGCGCCCGGTCTCCTGGGGAACCTGTGGTTTAGGGATATCGTCTTTGTTTAGTATTCAGACCACACTCAGTCCCAGGTTCGAAACCAACCGCCGCTTAGTTTTTGATTAATTATCAGCACTGGTGGCCAAAGACTTCCGGCAAAAGAAGTCCCGCATTCTGCCAAAGAGGGTGGAGGAGTGGACGTAGTTTCAGGGTACATTCTTGTTCTTGGGGTGGAAAACTGCCCCTAAAGGCGGAAGAAGAAGCAATGATCAACGGCTTGAGGACGCAAAAGGCAATGGGAAACATTGCATTAAAGACAGCGCGTATTCACGGGACTTGTGGCCTCTAATTAAAAAAGTGTCATGATGATCTCTCCACTGGCAAAAGATTCCTCAATAGTTCCCCATTTGGAAAAACGGTAGGGGACTGCTAATGGGAAGACATTGAATAACCAACGAAAGGATAACGTTCTACCAGTCGGGGCGTGGAATATCAGAAGTTTGAACGTGAGGAAGGTAGGACTGAGAGTGTGTTACTTCGAACAGTTCAGTGATGGACGGGGTTGTTCTTATCACAATCGACAGCAAACCAACACCGACAACGAGATAGTTCAGGTGTACATGCCGACTGCGCAGGCTGAAGATGAAGACACAGAGAAAGTATATGAGGATACTGAAAGGGCAATACAGTACGTAAAGGGCGATGAAAATCTATTAGTCATGGGGAACTGGAATGTAGCTGTAGTGTAAGAAGTAGAAGATAGGATTACAGGAGAATATGGGATTGGGACCAGGAATGAGTGAGGAGAAGGACTAATTGAGTTCTGTAACAAATTTTAACTAGTAATAGCGAATACACTGTTCAAGACTCACGAGAATAGATGTACTTGGAAAAGCCCGGGTAATATAGGAAGATTTCTATTAGATTACATCATGGTCAGGCAGAGATTGTATGGCGTACCCAGGAGCAGATATAGACTAGGATCACAAGGTAGTATGATGAAGAGCAGGCTGAAGTTTAAGAGACTGGTCAGGAAGAATCAACTTCAAAGAAGTGGGTTACGGAAGTCCTAAGGAATGACGAGGAACGCTTGAAGTTCTCTAAGGCTATAAATACAACAATACGGAATAGCTCGGTAGGCAGTACAGTTGAAGAGGAATAGACATCTCTAAAGAGGGCGAACACAGAAGTCTGGAAGAAAAGCACAGGTACAAAGAAGGTAACTGCGAAGAAACCACTCGTATTAGAAGAAATCCTTCAGTTGATCGTTGGGTGAAGGAAGTAAAGAAATGTCTACGGAAATTCAGGTATACAGAAATACAAGTCGGCGAAGAATGAAATAAATAGGAAGAGCAGGGAAGCAGAGACGAAATAGCAGCATGAAAAGTCTAAAGACATCGAAAAATAAATGACTGAAGGACTGACTAGGCATATAGGAAAGGCAAAACAACGTTCGCTGAAATTAAAAGGAAGGGTGGTACATCACAGTGCAACCGGAATTCCATTGTTAAATGCAGAGGAGACAGCGGTTAAATGGAAAGAATACATTGAAGGCCACTATTAGGGAGAAGATTTGCCTGATGTGATAGAAGAAGAAACCGAAATAGATTTAGAAGAGGTTGGGGAACCAGTATTAGAATGAGAAATTAAGAGAGGTTTGGAGGACTTAAGGTCAAATAAGGCAGCAGGGATCGATAACATTCCATCAGAATGTCTAGAATCATTGGGAGAAGTGGCAACGAAACGTCTATTTACGTTGGTGTGTAGAATGTATGAGTCTGGAGACATACCACCTGACTTTCGGAAAAGCATCGTCCACACAATTCCGAAGACGGCAAGAGCTTACAAGCGCGGCAATTATCGCACAATCAGCTAAACAGCTAATACATCCAAATTGCTAACAAGAATAATGTAAGGAAGAATGGAAAAGGAAACTGAGAATCTGTTAGATGACGATTAATTTTGCTTCAGGAAAGGCAAAGGTACCAGAGAGGCAGTTTTGATGTTGCGGTTGATAATGGAAGCATCACTAAAGAAAAATCAAGACACGTTCATAGGATTAGTCCACCTGGATAAAGCGTTCGATAATGTAAAGTGGTGCAAAGTTTTCGAGATTCCGTGAAAAACAGGGAAGAGGTGTAGGGAGAGAAGTATAATATACAGTAAGTACAATAGCCAAAACAGAATAATAATAGTCGACGACTAAGAACGAAGTGCTCGGATCAAAAAGGGTGTAAGACTGGGATGTAGTCTTTCGCCCCTACTGTCCAATGTAGTCATCGAAGAAGCAATAGTGGAAATAAAAGGAAGTTTCAAGATTGGGTTTAAAATGGAAGATGTAAGGATATCAATGATAAGATTCGCTGATGACATTGCTATCCTGATTGTAAGTGAAGAAGATTTACATGATATGCTTAATGGAATAAACAGTCTAATGAGTACAGAATGTGGACGGAGATTAAATAGAAGAAAGACGAAGGTAATGAGAAGTAGTAGCAATGAGAAGAGTTAGAAACTTAGCATCATGACTGATGGTCACGAAATAGATGAAGGTGAGCAATTCTGATACCTAGGCAGCAAAATAACCGATGACGGACGGAGCTAGGAGGTCATAAAAAGCAGATTATCTCTGGCGAAAAGGGCATTCCTGGCCAAGAGAAGTCTTCTAGTATCAAACATAGGGCTTGATTTCAGGAAGAAACGTCTAGGAATGTACGTTTGGAGCTCAGCATTTTATGGTAGTGAAACATTGACTATAGGAAAAGCGGAACGGAAGAGAATCGAAACATTTGAGATGTGGTGCTACAGGGTCCTCGGAAGGATGTTTTACCTAATTGTGACGGTGCAAGTTGTATGTTTCACGCGTCGCCCTTTTTACAAGCGCCCGAATTTCTACTAACTTTTGCCTGCCGTTATTTGTGCTTTCATTTTTGACCAGAGAAGGCAAAACTCTGTACCGACTCGACGTATTCGGAAATTTGTTATTAAACGGTCAGCTTTCCTTTCCTTAATTGACTTAATACGGGACATGTTTCTCTACAGCGGAGCACGATTTACAATAAGTGTAACATTTGCCTTTAATTCTTCTATGTCCATCACATTGGGATTATGTGATGTCCATTGATTGTCTAATTGTCGAAGTGGGTTGCTAACAACCCCTTATCAAATCTTTCTAGCAAAAATATTCTTCCAGCCTTCTTGGAGGGACTTATTAACTTTCGAAACCATCGTCGGTATGCTGACCCCATACCATTGTCTTTGTACTCGCACTAGATAAGAAAAGAACAGAGGTTAAACTACAAAGATAATGTTAGAAAAAACAATGTTGAGTGGAGCGAGACCACCTCTGTGCCCCGAAAATCAAAACACGAGAGGTTATTTGTAGCATACACCAACAATTACATTTGAAGTTTATAAGAGAAAAATAGTAGCTTAAGATCGAGGTAAATCTGACATCAGAAAAAGGAACTTATAATAATGAAAAAACTGGAGAGTACTACTAAGCGTAGCATGAGAGATGGCCGCCCCACCATTGGTTGGTGCTTTTCAAGTAGTTGCCTATGAGATGGGAATTCATTCTCACGCGTGGTAAAGCTCACTTTTGTTTATGCATTCGCCGACTATAGGACAAACGCGTTGTTTTGGGAAAGACATCATTCCAAAAAATGGTTCAAATGGCTCTGAGCACTATGGGACTTAAGATCTATGGTTATCAGTCCTCTAGAACTTAGAACTACTTAAACCTAACTAACCTAAGGACATCACACAACACCCAGTCACCACAAGGCAGAGAATATCCCTGACCCCGCCGGGAATCGAACCCAGGAACCCGGGCGTGGGAAGCGAGAACGCTACCGCACGACCACGAGCTGCGGACAGACATCATTCCACAGGGCTGTAAAATTAGACCTGTACTTCTTTCAACCCTCTAGTTTCGGGCATGGCTAATTTCCTAATGCAACTTTTCTATTGGGTTGATGCATACGTTCGTAGCGGTTTTCCATAAGTTTCATAAATACAACACATACACAAAACAAAGTTTTTAGTTATTATTAATACTTTTGTCGTCACTATCTACAGCAGTCTGCCAACTCTAGGGTAACTGTTTGTTTCGAAGACTGAAGAAATTATATGGTTGAAGAGGAGTCATGCTAGGAGCGCATCTTCACCCGGAAAGGAAATTACGTGAAGGTTATTCGACACACAGCGGAAAAGGTGAAAGTCTGCGGTCGCAAAATCATGTGAATAAGGTGAGGAATGACTTCCCAACCAAACTCTAGTATATTGCAGTGTTTTTGGTCAGTCTAGCAGAATGCGGACGGGCGTTACCGTGCAATAGTACCACTTAACGCAGTCTTCCTCGTGGTTGTTCTTGTATTACGTCTGCAAGACGTCTGAATTATTGGCAATATGGTCAGCAGTGATGGTTGCACGTCGGGCGAGCAAATCATATACAACATACCGTCGATATTCTATCGGATGTATCATATTATATTTTGTGGATGCGCGCGGGTCTTTGTAGGGAATTTGCTGGTTTGTCTGGGCTCAACCATTCTTTTCTTTTCCTGACTTTAGCGTAAAGACACCATTTCTCGTCAACAGCAAGAATCCAGTAATGGTCGGTGTTGTTCCTACACCCTATTTTTGAACGTTCCCTATTGCATGTAAATGCCGCACGATGTTGGAACGATTACTGTTCACCACATTTACCACTTCTCTACTACACTGGTGAGGATAATTGTGGAATAAAGCGTTTAAACGATCTCCATCAAACTTCTGAAGCCTTCCCTAACGCGGAGAGTCGCAAATGTCAAACCGATCCTCCTTAAAACGAGAAAACCATTTTCTTTGCGTAGCCTATCAAATAACGCTATCGTTATACAAGGCGCAAAAGTTTCTGGCTGTCTGCGCTGCCGTCACTACACTTTTGAACTGAAACACAAGACGGCGTCGATAAATGGAGTCATAGCAAAAGGAATATCGATATGAGAAACAGAAGCTCTAAGAAATAAAGCACCAAAATACTATAATAGCTTTAAAATATAGCATGGTGGAATGATGACTGTCATAGTATCTATCGGGGCCATGGTTTCCACCAGAAGTAAATGTTTTGTTACCAGTAACACATTAAACGTGCTTAAGTTGTGAGATGGTTGTAATTTTAATGTTAGAAGTATTAGTGACATGTGCTTAATATGCTCTTTACAATCACACATTTTTTCACTGTGTTCACACTCCTGAAAGCCCGTTCATGCTAGCTTAATTTAAAAAAATCAACGTGAACGCTAGGAGAGTATTGATACTGGGAAGAGCTGATAAGCAGTAGTTAGCATCCTCTGTTCTTATCTGACAACGAATACACATGGTTGATGCTCGTAGTATTGTTATGAGTGAAGTTTAAAATGATCGTATATTGTACACTGAGAAAGTATGTGCTGGATAAGTGGATCAAGAACGGACAAGACCCACCGTCGATTAATAACAAAATTAGGAAAATGATGAGGAAGCAGAGACTGTTCGACTCGCGGTTCAAACAAGAAAACGGAGATGCCGACAGGCAAAAGTTAGTAGAAATTCGTGAGTGTATAAAAATGTCGATGTGCGAAGAACACAACAATTTCCGCCGTCATACGTCAGTGGAAGATCATACAAAAAACTCGGAAAAATTCTAATCCTACGTGAAGCCGCTAAGTGGGTCGAAGATTTCTACTGAATCACTTGTCGACTAGTCTAGTGTGCAGAAGATGACAGCGAAAGGAAAGCTAAGGTTTTAAATTTCGTATTTTTAAATCCTTTCACGCAAGAGGATCGTGCAAGCATTTCATTATTTGACCGTTGAACAGACTCCCGTGTGGTGGACACGGAAATAGGTACCACTGCGTTGAGAAGTAGCTGAAAGCGTTGGAAACAACTTAGTCTCCAGGTTCGGATGGAATCCCAGTTTGGTCTTACAGACAGTACTTGTCGGTACTGCCCCCTTCCTTAGCTAGTATCTATCGCGAATCGCTCGCCCAACGCATAATCCCAACCGACTGGAATAATATGGAAGAAGGGTGGAAGATGAGACCACAAAATCAGAGACCTGATCTCCTTAATGACGGTTTCTTGAATATTATCTAAGTTCTACTGTAAAAAATCGACTTGGGGTATGTAGCTTTATATTCAGAAATCAGCAAGGGTTTAGCAATCATCGCTCGTGCGTACCTCAGCTTACCCTTTTTCTCACAACATATCATGCGAGCCACAGATGAAGGGCTACCTACAGATTTAGTATTCTTAGATTTGTGAAAACTCTGCCTCTTTGCAGGACAATTAACACAGGTCTGGGATTACGGGATCGTTGCTAAGACATTTGAGTAGCTCGATACTTTCTTAGTAAGAGAACACTGAACGTTGTTCAGGACGCCGTGACATCGTAGATACAAGGGTATCTCCTGGACAAAACGCGTAAAAAATTGTGATGGGACAGCTCATGGTCCTGCTTATACATGGAGGCTCTGATGGATAGGGAGGGCAGCAACGTCCCACTGTTTGACAACGATACTGTAATATCCCAGTGTCGTCATTAAGTGTTCAGTGACGGATGCAGGATGACTTAGACAGAATTTCTATTTGGTGTTATAAATGGCAGTTAACTGGAATTGTAGAGAAATGTAAGGTAATGCAGGTCAATATGAAAAAGAAATCGTGTTGAGTTCTAATACAGTATTAGTGGTGTGCGCCAGACGGACTTAAGTCGATTAAATGTATAGGCGTGATGTTGCGAAGCGATACGAAATGGAACGAGACTGAAGTTCGATAGTAGGGAATACGAAAGCTCGACTTCGCTTTACCGGGAGAATTGCAGGAAAGTGTAGCTCATCCATAGAGGAGATAGCATATAGGATAAGAGGATACTTGTGAGACCCATTCCTGAGTACTACTCTTGTGTTTGTTATGCTTACCAAATAGCATTAAAGGTGACATGAATGCAATCGAGAATTTCACTGCTAGATTTGTTACCAGTAGGTTGGATTAATACATGAGTATTACGGAAATGCCCCATGAACTCAAAGGGAATCCCTGGTGGGAAGAAATTCTTTACGCGAAATACTATTGACAAAAATTAAATAAATGGCATTTGTGGCAGACAGCAGGACATTCTACTGATATTCACATAGTTCACGGCTTCAAAGACAACATAAGAAAAGTTAATGCTCTTAAGGAGGCATATAGTGCGAATGGAACAGGAAAGAAAATAACCAGTAGTGGTGCATTGCCTTCCATACAGTGACTCGTTTCATAGTTTACTCAGCATTTCTGCAACTCTCGTATGTTAACAGATCCGAAGCAAAGCGAGCAGTGGATTTCTGTTACTTACTTTAGTTGAAGGGTCCCATATAAACAAATAGTTTTCAAAAACTGGTCAAGCGATTTCCTTCATGGACGAAGTACACTTCCATAAATCCTTGCGATATACATCAGTCTGCCACTTATGTGCTCGTTCTGTCTCCGATCCTGTCAGTTACTCGTAGAGTTTTGCAGGTGGGACTGATCGAAAGTTCTCTGAGTAAACGGTACAATATTTTACATACTTTCCAATGTCAGACTACAATCATTTGCTGATGCAGAATTTCAGCGGTCAGTATTTACAAACTAAGCGCTTAACACCTTCCTACATTTCGTAAAGTTTTGCTCAAACCGCATTTAACTGTCACCTGCGAACAGCATCAAAGTGCTCTAATGGATTCCTATGACAATTCCTTACTGGACGCAGTATGTGGTTTATTCCTGGACAGCAATCAAAATAGATCCAAGAACGAAATTCCAAAAGCATGTTTGAAGAAAAACACTGAACTATTTCTGACAGACTACCTTATGGCATTACGCACCTAAGGTAAAAACGTATCTGTCACTAAACGTGAAGGAACGTTGGCTGATGACGGAGAATCTAAGGGTACAGCCATGATCTTCCGTTTAGTAAAAAGACAGAGGGAGCTTTGGAGGGTAAAAACTGTAGAGAAAGACAGAAGTTGGAATAGATCCAGCAAATATTTGTGTACATAGATTGCAGGTACCGCACCGAGATGAAAAGCTTCGCATAGGAGAGCAATTCGGGCGTCTCGGACTGCATCAAACCAGTCACAAGATTGATGATAAAAGAAAAGGAAAAAAAAGTGTGTGTGTATGTGTGTGTGTGTGTGTGTGTGTGTGTGTGTGTGTGTGTGAGAGAGAGAGAGGGAGAGAGAGAGAGGGAGAGATCCTCTTGCTCCTCTACCACAATGAGCTGCAAGCGAAGGAACTCAGATTAATACATAAAACATTCTGTTGTGACGAAGAATTCTCCTGCTCACATAATGACGATTCAATGCCTGTGTTGTCCGGAAGTTCGTGTCGATGTTTCTTTGGTCAGGCATGCAGATGAAAGTTGCCCATATTCGCAACTGTGAATAAATTTAACGTGTTCACAATACGGTCATCATGAGGGGAAAAATTTGCCTGAATCAGACTGTGAAGTAGTTCTACGGCAGCAATGCTCACTTGTTTCTGCTCTGTTTGACAATTTTTTCCTATCTTCACGTACAGGATCAACGGATGAAATATTTGTCGAGCGGACAGGTTAGCTCTGCTGTAACGGAGTACCGTAAAAAACTGAAAAGGTATCTTTTTAGTGGGAATAAAATAATTGAGAACTTGGCAGATCAAATCTTCTGAAGTCCATGGGGTCTATGTTGTGGGAATATATGTTATATGCTATTTCTTCAGTTTTTAATATTCTTTAATCGAACACCGGGCCCTTCAGAAGGGGAACTTTTACTTAAGTATCAGGCTGGGGTGCCCTGTGACCTCTTCTCCGCCCCAACAGCGGGATGTCGGGAACTGGCCGGGTGCCCAGACGGTAGACACAAATCGCGGTGCACGCCCGTCGCCGCTGCAGTCTAACTGCCGCCCCATGCATTATTTATGGGCATCAATCGCGAGGCCCGCCCCAGGAGCTCGCCAGCGGCGGCGCTGCCACGGTCTGCGGGGGCGGGATTCTGGAAGTGCGGGCGACGGCCGGTGGTTTGGGGCAGTGTGTGGGGGTGGGGGGGTGGGCGTTAGGGTGGGCAGGTGGAGACGCGCCGCCACCGCTGCCGCCCACCAGCTGTCGTAAGCACCGCCTGCCTCGCTATAAATCCCCTAACGTCGTTGCAGTTCCGCTCCTACTCAAGAATTGAGCCGCTACTTCATTGGCTGTTGTACGCAGCCATTATCTCTATCAGTGACCAACGCTGATCAAAACTCCATAACTTAGAAGTGACACCTCATGCGATCTCCATGAGTTAAAGGCGTTTTCTGTCAGAAACTAAAGATAAGAATGCTTGATCATACATTAGACTAGCTATATTATACATACACTGGCGGAAAAAAATTCTCAACACCAAGAAGGAGTTGCGCGACATCAACGAAAGTTGTTAGACACATTTCTGCATCTGAAAGATGATGTCTGTTCCAATTTCACGCGAGTAGCAAAGAGTGGTGCTAGCAGCGCCACTACGAGGATGCAAATCAAGTTTGCTGTAAGTACGCAGTGTAACAGTCGTGAGCATTACTTACCTTTGAGACTGGACGTGGTGCGATGGTGGTAGTCAGGAATGCCTAAGGAGACAAAGGTGCCGTTATCGGGATCTCATTGAGTTAGGACGAGTTCGTGTAACAGCTCTACGAGACGCTGGATGTTCCTTTTACTATAGTGCGGAAAGACTTGGCAGGAATGTGGCCATTGTACACGATTGCTAGCAGTGGTGGTCACAAGGATGTACAACCACGAGAAGACTGTCAACCGGAGAGCCATGTGGCACTACTGAGAGGTAGGACCATCACTTTCTTCGTAGAGCTTTGGCTCGTCGAACTGGATCTGCAGCAGCAATTTCTTCCTTGGTGCCAGTGATGGCTGTGTGTTGGTTAGGAGGACACCAGCCGAGAGCGTGTAGCCAACGTGTTCGAGTGCCAGACACAGTGGACCTACAACTCAATTTATGGTTTGGGGTGGAATTTCGTATGAGAGCAGGAGTATGCTAGTGGTTATCCCATACACTGTGACTGCAAAAATTATCTGTTGGTGCAGAAGCATATTTTTACAACTACGCTGGTGAAAGCGGTGTTCATTAACTAAGTCTGACGTAGGAAATTACGTACGAGGCTGTTCAGATTCAAAATTTACTATGGTAATTACATGAAAACCGAAAGAAATGTACAAGACTCGTATTTTATCACAGAGAGAATATTATAACACATCATGTCGACTGTACGATGCTTTGAATCCCCTCGTTCGGTCGTAGTTTGATAATTCTGTAGATCTTATATTAAATTATGTTTCTCATCGTTCCTCCAACCGGTTTAATGCGGCTCGTATTGAATTACATGCCCGTGATATTCCTTTTATCTCAGAGTAGCATTTAAACCCAATGTCTTCTATTCTTTGTTGTATGTATTACGGTCACTGTATTCCATTACATATTTCCCCCTACTACTCGTTCTAGTACCGTAGAAGATATTCCCTAACGTCTTAACACGTGCCCAGTCTTCCAGTCACTTCTACCATTTTCAGCATATTCCTTTTCCCGCCATCTGCAAAATGGCCTCTTTTAGTTCCATTCAATTTTCACATCCTTGTGTAACACCGCACCTCAGTCAATGTACAGTTTTCTTTTCTGATTTTCCAATAGCCAGTAATTCACTTAAACACAGATGCACACTCTCAGAAATATCTCCCTCAGATTAAGGCATACGATCCTTTAGCGAATATTGCTCAACTTGTCATGATAGCCTGCTTCATAATGTTATTTTTCCTTTATTTGTCCGTCATGTGTTTCGCTATTTTCTTTCCAAGATAACAGAATTCCTTTATTTCGTCTACAGCTCGAGGCTAATTTTGGTATTTAGTTCTTGTACATCCGACTCTCTTCGATCTATTGCAATATTTCTTCTGTTACCTAAGGTTTCGTCACCATTATCTTCCATATATCTGGATTGCCGTTTTTTAAGGATAAGGCAATCCTCTTCAACTGTACTGCCTAATGTGCTATTCGCTGTCGCTGTACGTGTGTTGGCAGACTTAAAAGCGTCTCCTCAGTGCTACATTCAAACATGGAAACTTGGATCCAATGACGAGGGTGCCGGAGGTGGATTCAGAGAGGGGGGAGGTTTTGCATGGATTCATTTCTCATTCTTCCAATCTGTGCCCACCCCTCAAAAATATAAGGTAAAACCTCTTTTACGTTTGTAAGTATGTAAATTTCCAAGTATCTCAGTTAACTCTTGAAGAATTAAAGTTGCATAAAATCAATAAGGATCTTTCCCAGGGGCAAAAGACGATCTAGATGAAACTTGGTGCGCGTACAGAGGGCTAAAAAATAACGCAATACGTACCTTTTCCAGTCGCCTAATTTCATTTTTAAGGAACAAAACGCACACCAAAAGATAATTCACCATATTACATTTAGAGGGAATATTTTCGAAACTATGATAAAAAAATATTTTTCTTATGAAAGCTGAAGTGAAATTAACGTTCCTGCAAACTGTATAACCAACCTGTGTAATAATTCCAAATTTTACAGAATATTCCATCACCATTAATTAATTTTAAAAATGAAAACATTTGTTACAACATAAATTAAAGAATCTTTCGCAACTCATGCATTCATACGTAATAAAGACGATTTCTGAAATACTGTTTTTGGAAAATAAGTTTTACACAATGTGCTGAATCCTTTTGAGCGTCGTACCTGATGACGAGGAACTTGTTCATTGGTGATCTCAAAAGGCACAACGTGACAGGTAAGGCTGTGTGAGACATTCGCTGTTGGAAGAAACTAGTGAGAAAATTTTGAGCCCTAGTTCTGCTGAATGATTGTGGTTCAGTTTCTTCGTGAGAAACAATGTAACCAAGCTGCATCACAAGCCATAATCAACTCCCTTTGCCAAGGTTTTACAGATACTGAAATATGCCAGATACCAGTCAGGTTATGTGGAGAATCATCCGTCACAATTGGTAAATGCTACTGAATAACGTTTTATATTAATTTCCAAGTCTGAAATTTTCAATTTGTTAACTGAATTTAAAACGTAAAATAAGAATTTAAAACATAAAAAATATTTAGAATAATAAGCAATATTTACATATTTTAATTCGATATGTTGGAAACATTCCAGCAGCACATTATGTGCAGCTTATTTTCTAAAAATGGTATTCAGAAATCAGATTTATTGCTCATGAATGGACGATGTGAGACAGCTTCTTTTATTTTACGTTATAACAAATGTTTTCATTTTTCAAAACTATTTTGCAAACTTTCAGATTGCTACAAAAGTCAGTACTTCAGTTTTCAACGATGTTAACGACATTTAAACTTTTATGTGATACAAATTTTTTATGTTTCACGGTTTTCAATATATTCCCTCTAAACGTAATATGCCGAATTACCTTTTAGAGTGTGTTTACAAATTAAAAATGTAACTGGGTGAAAGCTAAAGATACATACTGCATTGTACTGACCCCTCTACATACCCACCAAGTTTCATTGTTCCATTGTAAGAGTCTTAAAAGTTCATTCTATGAAAGTACAAACAACTTGTCAGTTTCTTGCCCACATGGCTGAGTTTGTGTTCTGAACATGTGCAGAAAATATTCCAGCGAGCTAAAGTCACCCATTCACAGGATTACTATAAATGATGCCTGCTGTATAGGGACACATGACCCTCCGACATATGCACGTTCCGCAGGTTGCCAAAGAACCAGACTGCAGGAGATGCATTTTCTACAGCAAGGACCAACATCCCTGGAGGACAATGTCAACACCACGTTGTTCTACTCGTCAACTACGATGGTCGCCGACACAAGTAGCACTCCCTCTGCCTACGAGCAGCATCTCTGTCACTAACATGGGCTACAGCGAACACGGCAGTACTTGCTCCTGCTGCGTCACATGCTAGCAAGTAGGCCATGCTGTACCCATCTGCCCACGTGCTACTGCTGCATGACCTCAGCAGGCCAATTTCAGCTGTCGCCTCAAACAGGACTGCAAGCATTGAATTAGGTACGCTGAAAATCAGGCAGCAGCATGCCCCTGTCACCATGACTTCGCTTCTGTGGACTCAGACTTAAGATCTAGGTACCTGCAGGTTTATTGAATTTAGTGCTTGTGGTTAATAGGCAGCTGTTCTCTTGTGATCCATTTATACTTTGAATTTGTTACAATTTCACTGATTAACGATAGTGATCCACAGTGCAAATGTAACTTCTAGATTTGTCAGTTGCCATATCCTTTGAAGAAAATTCACATAATTTTAAATATCTATTTTACGCAGAATATTAGTAACATCAGTGGACTTCATGTGAAGAAAAATTTCTATGTTTGTTAAAACACATTTGATGTTGTTTTATTATCTCATGGGAACTTTCTTTCACTTCTGGAACCACTCTAAAGCCATTGTATTGCCGGCAACAAATCCGACAGGATTCAGGAGGTCATGTGGAGGGTGGGTAAACAAAAAGAAACTGAGTAAGCCGAGACAAGAAGAGAAATAATCCTCGTCCAAGGAAAAATAAAGCAGCAGGAAGACCGATTTCGAGAACTTAGGCAGAAATGACTGGAAAAAAAAAACGGCGTTCCCCTGATTTACACTTTCGATTAGCTATATTCTGCAGATCTGCTTTCATAATTGTAGTGATTTGTGAAATACTGGAAATGGTGAATTTAATTTTATGTTTCGTACATACTGCTGTTGAGAAAGGTGTGAGAAGTTGTTGCTCTTAGAGTCCTTAAATCAGTTGCGGGACACATGTAGTTCTCAAATTTTTTGATGGCTGATTTGAAATGCTGAAATGGAAACTTTTGGAAAAGCGGTGCACTCATTTACGCAACTAAATTACTGCTGTATTAAAATATTTCATTCTTATTGTAACTACAGTCATAGGCATTTGTGACGTATTAAAAGTGGCGATGGTGGCTTGAGTGAGGTTTAGGTGTTGAGGAAACGGGCTGGGGACGGTAGCAAGCTGCGACCTCTCCAGCCTGGATGCTGGATCCGCACTACACTTCAGTATCAAACTAAATGAGTGAACAAATGCGGGTAGTGAGAACAGCACGTGGTGTTCACCCACAATCATCTTGTAGGCACTTCTACAAAGAGTTAGGCATTTTAACTACTCCTTGAAAATTGGTATATTCGCTTGTAAGACTCGTCATTAGCAATCAGTAGCAACCAAACAAGAATGGTAATACCCATAACTTCAGTATTATAAGAAAAGTCTGACCTGTATTAAATATCACTAAATCTGCAGTGAGTCAGACAGAAGTTCAGTATATCACACATATATGTACTCGGCTATCAAGTAATACGAAATATGTTTTAGGTAACAAAGCATATTTTAAGTTTAGTCTAAAATCGTCTGCTCTGTGTAAATAGTTCTGCTGTGCAGAGGAACATTCATTTAAAACTTGCTAAATGTGTGACTGTAAATACGGGTGATTGTGCATCACTAATTGCATGAGTAGTATGAGAGACTGATAGATCTACTATTATTAAACTTGTACCAGTCTACCATCTTCATCTCAGAGTAGCTGTGTACACTACATTCTCAGTTATTTCTTGGATTATTCGTCTACATTTTTTACTTTCTGCAGCTCCCTATAATACAACTGATATTATTCGTGATTTTGCACTGCACCCATTATCCAACGCTCCAATTATCTTCTTTTCCGGTTTCCCCGCTGTCCATCATTCACTGCAGTACAATAATGTGCTCCAAACGTACATTCTCAGAAATTTATTCCTCCGGTTGAGGCAGATGTTGGACACTACCGAATATCTCTCGGCCAGGAATGCCCTCTTCTTCTGTGCTAAACTGCTCGTTCATCCGTCATATGTGAATTTTCTTCCTTATCTTCGGCCATCCCATAACCTGCAATTGTGATGGTTTTTCGGTAATGTCAACTCTACTACTCTTCGTTATTTCCGTCTTTCTTCGATTTACTCACGGCCTTATTCTGTCCTCAATAGATCAGTGGTCCCCAACCTTTTTGAGACTGAAACTTCCTGGCAGATTAAAACTGTGTGCCGGACCGAGACTCGAACTCGGGAACTTTACCTTTCACGGGCAAGTGCTCCACCAACTGAGCTATCCAAGCACGACTCACGTCCCGTCCCCTCAGCTTTACTTCTGCCAGTACCTCGTCTCCTACCTTCCAAACTTTACAGAAGCTCTCCTGCGAACCTCGCATAATCTGCCAGGAAGTTTCATATCAGCGCACACTCCGCTGCAGAGTGAAAATCTCATTCTGGAAACCTTTTTGAGACTATTATCCCTCAGCGCAATCGGGTATTGTTTAGTAACCACCCCCCCCCACCCTCTCCCATCATAGTCCATAAAACTAGACTGTCGATGAAAAAGAATTTTCTTTGGACATTTTATATTTAAAATGATAAATGATACTTTTTATTGGTGTTATTTTAATCACGAACTAATGAGTAAGTGGGACACAGCTAATATGCAACGATCTTATTATTCATAGAATTATGAATCAGTGGTCTTCGAATTGCGAGTGTTACCCAACACTAATCCTCAGAAAGGATAACTAAGTGTCCACATTGAGAGAGCACACTTGTTACAAAACATAAATCCTCTCCACCACTCATATACTTACGATCACTTATTTCGCCCACATACTGTACCCCCACTTAAAATCAACTAAATTAAAATATGTGCTCTATATTTAGGCGTACTGTATTGAAGTCACTTGTTGGTGGACTCCTTACTTTCGAAATGGCAAAAATTGGAAAAATTCATGCTACCGATGCTTTGTGTGATCACTGTCACCAATAATAATAATAATAATAATAATAATAATAATAATGTGTATGCCCTAGCCTAGCCTAGCAACCACAACATACTTGCTGATGTGGCGTCAGTTAATTTAATATTGTGGAGTGAATAATGAAACAGTGTCTGTTGCATTGTGGAAACGCCTACAAATTGGAGAACGCATTTTCATGATGGTAGAAAGTAAAAGATATGTATGTACTGGGTGGCCTATGTGAGGGATATGTTTATACATTCGTTTCACACGCCTTACGGCCTACTAGATTGTGTCATGCGCTAATGCTATTATTTGAAATAAAGTACAATTTTCCCGAATTTCATAATCTGTGTTACAGTCTTACGAAATAAAATAGCAATGATCTTTGAAAAATAATTTAGTTTCGTGACCGAAACGCAGTTGAAAGCTTTTGTTTCAACCTCTCAGAAAATTAAATTTTATACCTCACGGAGTATTACTCGCAATTTGGGAAACATTGCATTAGACCAATACAGTCAACACTCCTGTCATTCTTCTCCACTTTCACTGAGAATAGCAATGTCATTAGAGATTCTTTTCCTTGATAACTTTTCACGACAATTTCAACCCAACTCTCGAACCCGTCGTTTATTTCCGTGATTGCTCCTTACACATGCAGATTGAATAGTTGCGGCGGAAGTCTGTGTCGCCGGCCGCGGTGGTCTAGCGGTTCTGGCGCTGCAGTCCGGAACCGCGGGACTGCTACGGTCGCAGGTTCGAATCCTGCCTCGGGCATGGGTGTGTGTGATGTCCTTAGGTTAGTTAGGTTTAAGTAGTTCTAAGTTCTAGGGGACTTATGACCTAAGATGTTGAGTCCCATAGTGCTCAGAGCCATTTTTGAAGTCTGTATCCCTGTCTTTCAACCTTCTTAAACCGAGCACATCGTTCTTGGTCTACTATTGTCGTTATATCCTCAAGTTCCTTGTCTACTGTTCATCTTCCCCTACAGTTTACTCATATTGTTGACAGAATTTCGTACATCGTACACCATTTGACTTTGTCAAACGATGCTTCCAGGTTAGCTAATTCAAAGTGTCTTCATTTATTAAAGTCTTATTTGCATCATTAATAATCGCAATGCCAAAACTGTTCGTATGGTGTCGTTACATTTCCGAGAGCACAACTGACCGTCATATAACAAATCTTTAATTGTTTCTGTCTCAATCTTTTGTGTATTATTCTTGTCAACATCTTGGATGCAAGTGCCATGAAGCTGGCTATGCGACAGTTCTCGCACGTATCTGCCCTTTTTATCTTCAGGACTGTGGGGATATTTCCGAAAATCTGTATGTTACCAGTCATAGATTCTGCACATCAGTCTGAATACGCCTTTAGTTGTCTCTTTCGTCGATGAGCTCAGTCACTCCGAAGAAATGTTACCTATCTCTTCGGCATTCCATGATCACTAGTCTTTCAAAGTTCTATTAAACTCTGACTCTAATACTAAGTCCCATATGTCTTCCATGTCAACTCTTATTTCTTCTCCATTCACGCCATTGGACAAGTCCTACCTCCGTAGAGGCCATCAGTGCACAATTTCCAGCTACCCTGTTAACAGTGGATTCCCATTGCACTATTAGTGTTCTCGCCCTGCTTTCAAATTTCACCTAAGATTGCTCGATATCTCGATATACTGAGTAAGACCTAAATTGTCTATCAGAACAAATAACAGAAAAAAACAGAGAAATCTACCTCCAGATTGGGAAGAGTGTCCAAGAATAAGACACAAGAATAAGACAACAGTCTCTATGGCACATGTTCTATAGACTGCAAACCTTGTAAGATTACGTGACTAAAAATGCCGTGACTAAAAATCCATGTTCAGCTACTGCGTGAACCTCTCCAAGCAGGCATAGAGTTTTATGATCACAGCCAAAACCAATCTATCTTTCAAAGTCCTTGCGGTTTAGTGGAATGTGAGGGATCATGCACTCAACAATAATTTCACAAAGCTTCAGTCTGTTTAGTCAGTTTTTGAGAGAAATCTCAAAATCAAATCAATAGTGGGGAAGCTATTTCTTAGGATTTTACCTTTGTTGAAGTGGAACACATGTCGCGGATGTGTGTGGCTAGTGTGATTTGTTATTTACACTATACGCAAAAAGTCAATGTCTATCAACTTCTTAATTTTCTCTGGGACAAAAAAATGAAGTGTGGTTAAAATTTTACGTCGTCGACGGCGAGATCACTATAGAACATGTTGGGATATGTTACGGAAATGAAATGTGGATAACCGTGTACGTCCCAAAGCAGCCAACGAAAATTTTTATTAAACGCGTTTGGGAAATCACCTAAAGACTAAATAATGTTGACTTGATCAGAATTTGAACCGCACTCTTTCAAAACGTGCGTCATGAGGCATAATAAAAGCGTATGCCACCATTTCCATACCAGGGAAATAAAGTACAAGGGGCGTTCAATAAATAATTCTACACGCTTTTTTTTCTCGCCCAATTTAAGATGAAAAAATACTGAATTTTTTGTGGGACGTCATGTAATATTTACGCTTCAGCCGCTATAGTTTCATGATGTTCCGATGGATGGTAGCACTACACGTAGAGTTCAAAACGGCGTCTGTAACCGAGGTGTGTATCAGGTAGAGAGCTGCCGTCGAGTTCTTTTTGGAGGAAGACCAGAGCACCTCAGAACTTGCAGAATGTCTACGGAGAGAAGGCAGTGAACAAAAGCACAGTGAGTCATTGGGCGAGGCGTCTGTCATCATCGCACCCAGGTCGCACATACCTGGCTGACGTCTCGACTTCTTACCGGGCGCACACAGCTGTGACAACTGCAGTGTTGGAACGTGAGGACACTCTCGTTTGAGACGATCCTAGGGTAACAAACAAACGTCTCGCTGACAACTCGAAGTCTCTGTTGGCAGTACTGACATACTGGTCCATACGTTGGCGTACTCTAAGGTGTGTGCCCGCCTAAGAGAAGTCTATAATGAGCAACGAAGGACCAGTATGCCGAATCACTAGCGCGTTACGAGGCAGGTCGTGACAATTTATGGAGCATCGTGACAGACGATGAAACAGGGGTTTACCACCAGGAAATGGAAATCAAACAGTAATCCATGGAGTCTCGCCATACCACCTCTCCTTCGAAGGAGAAGTTCAAAGCAGCACCCTCAGCCGGTAAGGTCACGTCGATGGTTTTCTGGAACCCTGAAGAGGTTATTATGTTTCATGTTTCATAGCGCAACTATCAATATGGTTCAAATGGCACTGAGCACTATTGGACTTAACGGCTGTGGTCATCAATCTCCTAGAACTTAGATCTACTTAAACCTAACTAACCTAAGGACATCACACACATCCATGCCCGAGGCAGGATTCGAACCTGCGACCGTAGTGGTCGCGCGGTTCCAGACTGTAGCGCCTAGAACCGCTCGGCTACTCCGGCCGGCTGCAACTATCAAATCGGAAGTGTATTGTGCTACTCTTAGGAAAATGATGAAACGACTTCAGCCTGTTGGTCGCCACAAAAATGTAAACGACCTTCTTCTTCATCAGAACGCAAGGCATCACACAGGTCTGAGCATCCAAGAGCAGCTCATAAAACTTCATTAGACTGTTCTTCCTCCTCTACACTACAGCCTCGATCTCACAGTTTCCGTCTTCCATCAGTCTGACGCAATAAAGGCTGCACTTCGTGGTATGCAATACGTCGATGATGGATCGGTTACAGATACATCAAGACGCTGACTCCGATGTCGACCAGTAGAGTAGGACCTTGCTTGATACAGGCCATCCGAGTTAGGTGGCGTAAGGCCGTATATTTCCTTGAAAAACGGGATTTTGTAACCAAAGGAGTGGGGAATCATACGGTGTATTGGAAACCTGAATAAAACTAACCTGCTTTTAGAAAGAAATTGTAGGGTTACTTACTGAACGTCCCTCGCAAAATGATATCGGAAAATAGACATCAGCCGTCTGGGCACCACAGTCTCTATGAATTAAGACTGACATCGTTCTCATCAATCAAATAAATAAAGTTCTGTAATATATCAGGCAGAAGAGGTGCTTAGCCTAGCGCCCATACACATCAGTCGCCTGGTGACAAAGTGGCACACACTGTGCAGTTTGTGTCAGGAAGCTAAAGCTCCCGCACGTCCGTACAGGTATCGGACAGTATACGGATCCAAATACATATTCACGGGCTAGAGTGATAACAGGCGTCCGCAAATGTAAAGGCAAAGATGATAAATAGACTCATTCTCAGGACACATGTTGTCAAGAACTAACGGACGTGATGTCTTTTGTCAGGTGAGTGGAACGTCTTCTAGGAATAAGTTTCTTGGCCTTTTCGGTTGTCTTTCCACCCTGGGAATTGAGAGACCTGGTCTGTTGGCGAGAGAGAGATTTCTGCAAAGCTCAAGGATTGAGATAGGCTGAGAGGAGAGTTGACTTCGATACTGTAAGGGAGACACTACCTGGAGAGAGTGGGTAGTAATGAATTCAGTTGTGAACACCTGACTAGAGGCTTGCAGAGGAGTGCCTTCTGAGCATCGGTAACACCAACGCCAGACACCTGGATCTGGCCGCAGCCGAAAGACATACCATTCGCTGCGTTCAGGTAACTGCAGGCTACTGCCAGCTGACTCCAGCGCGCATTCACCGTGCCGCCAGCAGTCCGAGCATCGGTAATATATGACCTGCACTACAGCAAAGCACTCCCATCAACGTTCACCTGCAAGTGTGAGACGTGGCAATGGTATGACATGTCGCTGCGCATGCTAATCTCAGTGTTAATAAGTTGGTAAATTATAGTAGTGAAGGAAAAAGGAATCAGGTGAAGTTATAATATACAGATGCGTGTAAAATTTTATTAATCTTACAGTGGTGGAAACCACATCGTGATCCCTGCGCGTATGATCTCAGTACTCTTGGGGGGGGGGGGGGGAGGGGTGCGGAGCGGGGAGGGAAGGCGAGAGGGAGATTAGATGAGGGAAGAAAAACAGTGATATGCAGAGTATGTAAATAAGAGGCAAAAAGCTCGGTAGTAAATTCTTCGCCAATTTGAACAATTTTATAAGGAAAAAATGCTGTTTCAGTTTATAAATACCGAAAAAATGTGTAAACATACTGTACCTCTATATTTACAGAACAACCACAGAAACTGCTTCATAAATGAAAGCGAAACCCGTCTCGTGAAAAATACTCTTTAATTATTTGCAGTAAGCTTCAACGGATAAACGAATAATAATTTCTTAAAACTTACGGTGCGGTGGGTAAATAAACAAGAAAAACTGTTTAATTCATTTCCTATTACATTTGCTTACTAAACGAGTGAAGTCTCTAAACATGCCTCTACACATGCAGCACTCTCTTGTCTTATTCTCAACATAAATATACGAAGAACTTGCCCCCCTTCTAACAGCCGTGTACCGCAAGTCTCTAGAGGAACGGAAGGTTCCAAATAATTGGGAAAGAGCACAGGTGGTCCCAGTCTTCAAGAAGGGTCGTCGAGCAGATGCGCAAAACTATAGACCTATATCTTTGACGTCGATCTGTTGTAGAATTTTAGAACATGTTTTTTGCTCGAGTATCATGTCGTTTTTGGAAACTCAGAATCTACTATGTAGGAATCAACATGGATTCCGGAAACAGCGATCGTGTGAGACCCAACTCGCTCTATTTGTTCATGAGACCCAGAAAATATTAGATACAGGCTCCCAGTTAGATGCTATTTTTCTTGACTTCCGGAAGGCGTTCGATACAGTTCCGCACTGTCGCCTGATAAACAAAGTAAGAGCCTACGGAATATCAGACCAGCTGTGTGGCTGGATTGAAGAGCTTTTAGCAAACAGAACACAGCATGTTGTTATCAACGGAGAGATGTCTACAGACGTTAAAGTAACTTCTGGCGTGCCACAGGGGAGTGTTATGGGACCATTGCTTTTCACAATATATATAAATGACCTAGTAGATAGTGTCGGAAGTTCCATGCGGCTTTTCGCGGATGATGCTGTAGTGTACAGAGAAGTTGCAGCATTAGAAAATTGTAGCGAAATGCAGGAAGATCTGCAGCGGATAGGCACTTGGTGCAGGGAGTGGCAACTGACCCTTAACATAGACAAATGTAATGTATTGAGAATACATAGAAAGAAGGATCCTTTATTGTATGATTATATGATAGCGGAACAAACACTTGTAGCAGTTACTTCTGTAAAATATCTGGGAGTATGCGTGCGGAACGATTTGAAGTGGAATGATCATATAAAATTAATTGTTGGTAAGGCGGGTACCAGGTTGAGATTCATTGGGAGAGTCCTTAGAAAATGTAGTCCATCAACAAAGGAGGTGGCTTACAAAACACTCGTTCGACCTATACTTGAGTATTGCTCATCAGTGTGGGATCCGCACCAGATCGGGTTGACGGAGGAGATAGAGAAGATCCAAAGAAGAGCGGCGCGTTTCGTCACAGGGTTATTTGGTAACCGTGATAGCGTTACGGAGATGTTTAACAAACTCAAGTGGCAGACTCTGCAAGAGAGGCGCTCTGCATCGCGGTGTAGCTTGCTCGCCAGGTTTCGGGAGGGTGCGTTTCTGGATGAGGTATCAAATATATTGCTTCCCCCTACTTATACCTCCCGAGGAGATCACGAATGTAAAATTAGAGAGATTAGAGGGCGCACAGAGGCTTTCAGACAGTCGTTCTTCCCGCGAACCATACGCAACTGGAACAGGAAAGGGAGGTAATGACAGTGGCACGTAAAGTGCCCTCCGCCACACACCGTTCGGTGGGTTGCGGAGTATAAATGTAGATGTAGATGTGGATGTAGAATGTTGTCTTGTTCGAACAAAGGTTCTCTAAAAATAGCCGCCAGTGCTAAGAGAGAGAACTACGTCATCTTGCTTCCAAAGATTACCACTTAAGTTTCCAGAGCATTTCTGTTACACTCTCATTTGGCTATACTGACCCGTGATGATCCTGTATCATCGTCGGCGAGAGAAGGTGCCTGACAGTTGCAGGCGGCTACACGCTGCTCCTTATGGCGCCAGCCTAAGACCATCACATTACGCTGTTCTATATAGGCCCTACGTCTGTATAGCAACACCGTAGGGTTATTACAGCTCCATAGGACGCTAATGTTTCGCCTGCAGCCGTTTGCTTTTCCCCTTTGAAAGCTGGCTACTGCGCCGTCAGCTGTGAGGGATTTTCTCTCCCCGGCTGTATCACAGCAGCTCGTCTTTGATTTCGTTTCATGGCCGATGTAATCCCTAATTTGTAAGGACTCCAAATACTAGAATATTATTGTGCACCTGTTGCAGTACCCTCTTACGTCCGATTTCCTTTACAAATACAGTGCATTTCCTCAGAATCTTGACAGTAAGTCTAAGCCTTCAGTTCACTGTCCCTAAACTGCTTTTACAAGATCGTCCTGCTTATCGCTTCTTAGCATTACCCCCAAATTCACATAATATTTACACAAATCTCTCATTACAGTGTAAGGCTCGTAACTTCTGCGATTGATTCCTATTAAAAATTAAAGGAGTGTGCTGAGAATTACATTAGGAAATCATAATTTGTACACCAAATATTCTACTCCTGCTGGCAGCATATTTACTGCATTGGAGAAACAGATGTAATCTATGTCAAAACTGTTTTTTTGCATACAATCCACGGAGTAAATGGCACAGTTCATCTATAATGTGTCCGTATTATTAGCTCGAAAACCAGTGAGGGGGTTAACGAAAAGTGAGGCAGAGTTAATTTCCAGAACGGCCCACATCTACCTCCAGCCTCGACATCGTATACAGTCGGTGAGACAATACCTCCAAATTACCGCGCTGTCCTTCTCAGGGCGCTGAGATGGCGAGCAAATCAGGCATTCGTGTGTGGTGTTAGCGGCAGACTAAGCATGAGATGGTAATTCCCAGTGTGGCTGGTGCTAGTCTGTGACAAATGGTGCCGGATGTTGCAGGGAGTAACTCACATGTTCTCAGATGGTAGGCACACATGTGAAGGGATTGCGATCTGGTTAATGACTAGTAGCCATTAAAAAAATAAAGTTAAAAGAACTTGTTTCTAAGAGCAGTTGATTGGGCGGGACTAAAATAGTAATGTATTGAATAACGATAACGCTAACATATATATCTTGTTGTAAGTAGGCTGTTTGGGTTTTTATATTGGTAACACCACGTAGCGCTCTGTATGAAAATCACTCACTGTGCTGTATGCAATCTATCGCTGGTTGGCATTGTTGGAATATTCGCTATTATAGTGTTGGGCAGTTGGATGTTAACAGCGCATAGCGTTGCGCAGTTGGAGGTGAGCCGCCAGCAGTGGTGAATGTGGGGAGAGAGATTGCAGAATTTTGAGAGCAGAAGATCTGGACGTGTGTCCATCAGAAAGAGTAAATTTGTAATACTGGATATCATGTATGATGAATTTTGAACATTATTAAAGGTAAATACATTGTTTGTTCTCCATCAAAATCGTTCATTTGCTAATTACGCCTATCAGTAGTTAGTGCCTGCAATAGTTAGAATCTTATTTAGCTGGCAGTATTGGCACTCGCCGTATTGCAGTAGTTCAAGTAACGAAGATTTTTGTGAGGTAAGTGATTCGTGAAATGCATAGGTTATTGTTAATCAGGTTCATTCTTTTGTAGTGATGATTGAAAGACAGATTGCGTTGCGCTAAAAATATTTTGTGTCAGTTTAGTGTTGATCAGAATAAGTAAAGAGAGACATGTCTGAGTACGTTCAGTTCTGCTCAGCTGTTTGAAAATCAATTAATTAAGGGGTCTATCAGCACAGTAATTCATAAATTTCTCTAAGGGTCGACATATGAAACGTCCCCTTAGAAAAATCTATGAATTACAGTGCTGATAAACCTCTTACGTTATTTGATTTTCAAACAGCTGAGCAGAACTGAACGTACTCAGACATTTCTCTCTTTACTTATTCTGAACAACACAAAACTGACACAGAATTCTTTCTTTTTTAGCGCAACACAGTCTGACGTACAACAATCCCTACAAAAGAATGGCCCTGACTAACGATAACCTATACCTTTCATGAATCACTTACCTCACAAAAATCTTCGTTACTCGAACTACCGCAATGCAGCGAGCGGCAATACTGCCAGCTGAATAAAAGATTCTAACTACTAAAGGCACTAACTACTGATAGGTATAATTAGGAAATGAAATATTTTGATGGAGAACAAACAAAGTATTTACCTTAATAGTGTTCAAAAGTCATCATATATATATCAGTTCATGACATTCAGTCTTACAAATTTCCTTTTTCTGACAGGCACACGTCCAGATCGTCAGCTCTCAAAACTATGCCATCTCTCTCTCCCCACATCCACCACTGCTGGCGGCTCACCTCCAACTGCGCAACCTACGCGCTGTTCACATCCAACTGCCCAACACTACAATAGCGAATATTCCAACAATGCCAATCAGCCACAGACTGTACACAGCACAGCCAGTGATTTTCATATAGAGCGCTACGTCGCGTTACCAATATAAAAACCTAAACGGTCTACTTACACTGTAAACTGACTCCTTCCACAACATTCCGAAAAAAGATCGTTCAAACGATCTGTGGAACAAGTAAGGTACTTAGTATGGGATCATCCGTCGTGGTGGTCAGATGCCGTCTATCAGAACCTTGGCAACGTGTATGCCTGCCACCCCGCTCCCATACAGTGTGACATCGGACCACTGTCTCACCTGAATGTCCCAGAAATCTGTATATAGCATGATTCTACTAGCCGGCCATATTAAGAATAATAATATGGCCCATTTCAAATTCCGTCAGGTGCTGATAATGCTATTTCACGCCGCGATCACTCAACATCTGGCGTAGTTAACGCTCCTTATATACCATAGGAGTCCTGATAACAACACTAAACACTAGCAGCGCTAGTGCACTCTGTTGGTCGTTCTACATGTCAAAGAAAAATGCACTGTACTCGCCTACATACTCACCGACTTTGCACGTGTACGAAATTACATTGATATCTGACGACGTCCGCTAGCTTCCTCACTATCTTCGTCAGGTAGTGTAGTGAAGCGAAGTGGAAAGAAGACAAGGAGTTCTGGTCAGATGAGTATAGGGTAATATCAACATCAGCAGAAAATGGTATAGCAGGATTACGATTTGTTATGAATAAGAAGAGTGGTCAGAGAGTGCGTTATTCTTCACGTATACCTGTAGAGGTCAGAAGCTGAAGATGAAGAGATAGAGAAAAATATGAGGATACTGAAAGGGTAATAAAGAATGTACAGGGAGATGAACATCTAACAATCACAGGGGGCTGGAATGTAGTTCTAGGGGAAGGACAATGTGGACTTGGTACAAGGAATGAGAGGGAGAAAAAACTAATTGAGTTCTGTAATAAATTCCAGCTACTAATAGCGAATACTCCGTTCAAGAGTCACAAGAGAAAGAGGAACGGTTGGGAAAGGCCGGAGGTACTAAAAGATTTCTGTTAGGTTACTTCACGGTCAGACACGTATTCCGAAATCAGGTACAGGATTATAAGATGTATGCGGGAGTAGATAAGCCTCAAAACACAACGTAGTAGTGATGAAGAGTAGACTGAAGTGTAAGAAATTAGTGAGGAAGAATCAATACGTAATGAAGTAGGATACGGAAGTACTAAGGAATGAAGATATACGCTTGAAGTTCTTTAAACCTACAGATACTGCAATAAGGAATAGCTCTGAAGGCAGTAGAATCGAAGACGGATGGACAACTTAAACAGGGAAAGAAAAACGTAAGTACAAGGAAGATAATTCTCAAGAAACCATAGGTAACGGAAGAAGTACTTCAGTTGATCTATGAAAGAAGGCTGTACAAAAATGTTCAGGGAGATTCAGCAATACAGAAATACAAGTCGCTGAGGAATGAAATAAGCAGAAAGTGCAGGGAAGCTAAGACAAAAAGTGAAAAAAGCGAAAAAGAAATGAATGTGGGAATAACTGACTCAGCAATAGCAAAGTCAAAACATCATTCGGTGAAATTAAAAGCAAGAATGTTAACATTAAGAGTGCAACGCGAATTACATTGTTAAATGCAGAGGAGAGAGTGAATATGTGGAAAGAGTCCTCTGTCTCGTGTGATAGAAGTAGAAACAGAAGTCGATGTAGAAGAGATGCAAGTATTAGAATGAGAATTGAAGAGAGCTTTGGAAGTCTCAAGATCCAATAAGGCAGAAGGGATGGATAAACTTCAATCGCAATTTCTAAAATCATTGGGGGAACAGGTAGCTAAACGACTATTCACGTTGTGGTGTACAGTTTGTGACTATGGTGCACTCCAACTGATTTTCGGAAAAACATCATCCACACAATTCCGAAAACTGGAAGAGCTGGCAAGTGCGAGTAGTACATTACTATCAGCTTAAAATATCGTGCATCCAAGTTTCTGACAAGAATATGATACAGAAGAATGGAAAAGAAAACAAAGGATGTGTTACATGACGATCAGTTTAGCTTTAGGTAAGGTAAAGGCACCATAGAGGCCATTCTTACGTCGCGGTTGATAATGGAGGCATGAATATAGAAAAATTAAGACACTTTCATATGATCTGTCCACGTGGAATAAGCGGTCGACAACGTAAAATGGTGCCAGGTTTTTGAAACTCTGAGAATATTTCGTGTAAGCTACAGGGAGAGACGGATGATATACAATATGTACTAGGCCTAAGAGGGAATAATAAGAGTGGAAAACCAAGAACGAAGTGCTCGTACTAAAAAAGGTGTAAGACAGACATATAGTCTTTCGCCCCTATTATTCAATCTGTTAATCGAAGAAGCAATGATGGAAATGAAAGAAAGGTTCACGAGTGTGCGGCGGGGCGGGTTTTGTGCGCTGCGTTGTGATTTAATTATTGATGTCCACCTACCTCAGTATAGCGTCCATTCTCCACCCGTTAATCTGCATTCGTACAGGGTGTTTCAAAAATGACCGGTATATTTGAAACGGCAATAAAAACTAAACGAGCAGCGATAGAAATCACCGTTTGTTGCAATATGCTTGGGACAACAGTACATTTTCTGGCAGACAAACTTTCGAAATTATAGTAGTTACAATTTTCAACAACAGATGGCGCTGCGGTCTGGGAAACTCTATAGTACGATATTTTCCACATATCCACCATGCGTAGCAATAATATGGCGTAGTCTCTGAATGAAATTACCCGAAACCTTTGACAACGTGTCTGGCGGAATGGTTTCACATTTCACATACAGATGAGATGTACTGCTTCAGCTGTTCAATTGTTTCTGGATTCTGGCGGTACACCTGGTCTTTCAAGTGTCCCCACAGAAAGAAGTCACAGGGGTTCATGTCTGGCGAATAGTGAGGCCAATCCACGCCGCCTCCTGTATGTTTCGGATAGCCCAAAGCAATCACACAATCATCGAAATATTCATTCAGGAAATTGAAGACGTCGGCCGTGCGATGTGGCCGGGCACCATCTTGCATAAACCACGAGGTGTTCGCAGTGTCGTCTAAGGCAGTTTGTACCGCCACAAATTCACGAAGAATGTCCAGATAGCGTGATGCAGTAATCGTTTCGGATCTGAAAAATGGGCCAATGATTCCTTTGGAAGAAATGGCGGCCCAGACCAGTACTTTTAGAGGATGCAGGGACGATGGGACTGCAACATGAGGCTTTTCGGTTCCCCATATGCGCCAGTTCTGTTTATTGACTAAGCCGTCCAGGTAAAAATAAGCTTCGTCAGTAAACCAAATGCTGCCCACATGCATATCGCCGTCATCAATCCTGTGCACTATATCGTTAGCGAATGTCTCTCGTGCAGCAATGTTAGCGGCGCTGAGGGGTTGCCGCGTTTGAATTTTGTATGGTTAGAAGTGTAAACTATGGCGCATGAGACGATACGTGGACGTTGGCGTCATTTGGACCGCAGCTGCAACACGGCGAACGGAAACCCGAGGCCGCTGTTGGATCACCTGCTGCACTAGCTGCACATTGCCCTCTGTGGTTGCCGTATGCAGTCGCCCTACCTTTCCACCACGTTCATCCGTCACGTTCCCAGTCCGTTGAAATTTTTCAAACAGATCCTTTATTGTATCGCTTTTCGGTCCTTTGGTTACATTAAACCTCCGTTGAAAACTTCGTCTTGTTGCAACAACACTGTGTTCTAGGCAGTGGAATTCCAACACCAGAAAAATCCTCTGTTCTAGGGAATAAACCATGTTGTCTACAGCACACTTGCACGTTGTGAACAGCACACGCTTACAGCAGAAAGACGACGTACAGAATGGCGCACCCACAGACTGCGTTGTTTTCTATATCTTTCACCTCACTTGCAGCGCCATCTGTTGTTGAAAATTGTAACTACTGTAATTTCGAAAGTTTGTCCGCCTGAAAATGTACTGTTGTCCCAAGCATATTGCAACAAACGGTGTATTTCTATCGCTGCTCGTTTAGTTTTTATTGCTATTTCAAATATACCGGTCATTTTTGAAACACCCTGTAGGTACTATATAGACGATGAGAAAAGCAGCATTAAAGAAAACCACCGTCCAATCTTACGATCACGAAGTCTGCGTAACTCAATTCACAAGATAAACCTGTAAATCTCTATTAATAACGGCAAAGTGGGTGCTTCCTCGCCTTATCGAAAATGTTTGTTTGCAGATATTGATGTTTTATTACGGTCCTTTTCATTTATATTGGGACCAAGCCCACTTCTATGTTGGTAGTACATCTACTACTAGTTCGTGCAGCTTATATCACACGTAAGACAGCCAGAAATATGCTAAGTCCTACCGGAAATATTACGAGATTCACTTAGGCAATACTCTGTTACAAAACGAGTTCACACTCGGTCTTTTCAGTGGATTCTTCGAAAGAAGATGCTCGCCAAAATGTTCTGTACATGCATACGGAACACGCCACGCAGAATATTCACAAAGGCCGATAGTTTCACACGCGGTTTATTCTGCAACCAACATTGCAAAACCTCTCAAAACTTCACCGAAATGTCCGTAATTGCATCTGCTAGCACGGTGACATAAACCGAGAGCGATTTAACCGTCATTACTTCATCTTAGAGATAATTTAGTCAGACACATTTAACATGACCTCGTCAGACTGCGAGTCCACGACTGCCTGAATGCCGTCGCTCGCAGTGCATATAACTCATTGAATTACGCGGGAAGACTTTTCTCTCATTGGTTGATCGAATTGATCATCCAATCAGATTAACCTCTCATGATCAACTTCGCGTGCAAACCGCTTTACTCCAATCAGCATTCGCAGATCCATCTACGTCATTTCATACTGCAAAATTTCACAAGATGTTCCACAAAACCAAACCAAACGAAAATCATTAGAAAACTATGCTCTAAGTATACTTTGTAAGAGGTATGTGCTGCCAGCGATATGTAAGCAATAAGAGAATCTGAGACCAAAGAGCAGTGTTGACTGCAGTACGAACTGTGTAGCAGTAGCAGTAAGTTGTTGCTAGCGAGCAGTCGCCTGTCTGCGCTTGTCAGTCCTGTCTGGTGTATCATGTTGGCTGGGCCTGTCGCGGTGCAGCGATGCCGATGCCTGAGTATTATTGTATAAGGTAAAAAAGCAACCTCGCGCATATCTAGTAATATTATGTAAACTCACATGTAAATCTCTTAAAAATGTCCTAATAATAATCTTTGTCTAATTTATAACAAGCATTCATTTCAATTTAAAGAATTTAATATTTTTTAATGCATAATCATTCCGATTGTTGCAAAAGAAAAATCATTTGCTTCCTTTCATAAATAACAAATGTATAGGCCACCATTGCACAGCGCTGTGCCGGAAAGGAGCTACTGTAAGAGCAGATAGTTGCCGACTCTATCGAGGTGAGAATTTTTTGCTTTTCATTCAGGATGATCTTACAGGGCCATGACGCAGCACTGCTGTCGTCCAAAATTTACCAGGTTACTGAATTCATTTTTTATTACGAGGTTTAGGAATTTGTCTGCTTCGAGCTTATATATTAAATGAGAAAAGAATTTTGTGGGTACATTAAATGGGAACCAGTTTTGTTCATAGGTTACACAAAAAATAGAATCATAATATTATTATTATTAATTAAGTTTTGTTCTGAGGTTGCACTAAAATTAGAATCGCTATCCATAATAATTATGTAATTACAATTTTTTTTTTTTTTTTGTGGGGAGGTTACACTTGGTGACAACCGGCCAGGATCGGATTCCTTTTGTGAATTTATGAGAAGTAGTCAGATATCTGCTCTTATTTACTTAAATGTAGTTTGCATCTGGCGCAACACATTTACTAACTTGTCACTTTTTCTTTCACAGATCATCGGCAATTTATTGCTCTTTGTTGTACTTGTTTGTTTCATTTTGTGCTTAATTTTGATTTGTGAAAAATGCCGCGAAAAACTGTTCACAGTACATTGCGATGTGCAATGAATGAAATAGCCGACTCGAATAATTTGACCGAAAGTACTTGCGACACTCAGTGTCTTAATGATAGTCCTCCATTTACAATCAGTGCATGCCGACCAGTAGTAATGATTTTGATCCTAATGATGAACAAACAAATTCTAGTATGTCCACAGTAAATGTAACAATTGTTGACGTGGCACGTTCCGTTACAATGAACGCTGCCCAGTTTGACACACCTAATTTGGAAAATTCACGTAGCGAATAGGTAATTGTTTCTAATGAAGGTGAACAATGTACTCAAAATACGTCAGATTTATTTGATTCCGGTGTAGTGACCAACAGTGCACATCCGATTAGGAAACATTTTCAAGAATCACAGAATAACCAAATGGTTACTCAAAACGTGGCAAATGCAGATACACCATCACACAGTACGGAGAACAGAGTCGGTAATTTTAACTTGGATCAAGTTGTAGCATTATTGCTACAATTCAATGGAAAACAAAAAAACAATTATAAAAAATTTAATGAAAATCTCAAACAACAAATTAATGATAATGAAAATCTCAAACATCTAAATGAAAAACTAGACAGCAATTCCAAACAACAGAATGAAAAACAAGACTACAGTTTCAAACAGCTTAGTGAACAGATTTCAGCCGTTGCTGTGCAATGTCATGATCCTAAAGAACAATTACGTGAGGAAATTAAGGCTTGTGGTAGGAACAGTAGTGTAGGAATTAGATCTGTGGCACAAGAATTAAATAATACACATGCAGCTACAACTAAATTACTTAGAGACGAAATTAGTGCAGTCGCTAAACAATGCTCTGAAAACGCAACACAGTTACGCGACGAGTTTAAATTAATGTCAGCAGAACTTTCACACACACTGGACGCAGAAGTAGATGCGAAATTTGACCAACAGAACAGCCAAATAGACGAACGTTTTAATCAGCACCTACAAAATAGTGAAACGCATTACCGTAAATTTATACAGGAACAGAATAAAGTAAAGCGACAAGACATGGAAACAATTACTGCACAGAGGCAGGAAGATAAGCGTAAATTGTTTACGAAAGCAAAAACGTACGTAGACAACAATATTGCTACAGTATCGGACGAAATCAAAAAGTTGAACACCGAATTGCATGATGAAATCTCTGATCTTAAAACAAAAACAGACACACACACAGTAGACTTTCAAACAGTGACCGACAGACTTGAACAATTAGAACTAATACAGGATCCCGATGCCATCAAAGCAGACGTTAAGAAATTAAACGAAACCACACGTAAAATACAAAAACAAATTAATGCTTGTGATACTAAAAACGATGATCAGGTAAAAGCACTGACTGAATAATATGATGAATTGGCCTGTCGTGTTGACGTTATCGAAAGTAATAATGACACCAAATCAGACGATACGTCACCAGTTTCGCTTAATCAAACACCTGAATTCCAAAATTTACAGCAGACAATCAGTGAGATAGGTTCGTCCAATAATACATTACGTAGAAAATTGTCATCTTTACAGCAAGAAGTGACAGAGATGAAAAATGTTTCAGGCTTTAATACATCACAGTATACGCCACTCTCCGAGCATTTGTCAGACTCACACAGCCAGCATTATTTAGGTAATTTACAGAGGGTACGTGAGTTAGATTCCGAACAGTCACAGACAAATAGATTCTCATACAATCCTGAACCTGTTCAGACATATAGAGACGATAATTTTGATTACAAGCATTTTCTATCCGTGAGAAAATTTAAAGAATTTAAAAATGACAGAACACAGATTCACCATTTGGACTGGATACAACAATTTAGCTTTGCTTTTCCACCAACCTGGCCCGTAACACATAAACTTGAATTTATTTGCAGTTCTTTGGAAGGCGAACCGGCAACTCGTATGAGACCGATCGCGAGACAATGCTATTCGGTAGAAGAATTTCAGAATGCTTTTCTGTCAGCGTATTGGTCGAAGACGACACAGCGCGGAATCAAGGATCGATTAATTACTTTACCGAATTATGAAAACTCAAATTTTTCCACTGTCACGCAATTTTTTGAGCACATGGTCCAACAAAACCAGTACTTAAGTGAGCCATACAGTGAATCTGCACTTATCCAATTATGTATTTCTAAATTACCACGATCATTAAGAGTATCAATTTTAACAGGACAGCAGAAAGAAAATATTTCGGCATTTAGAGATCTGTTACAGCTTTTGGATGTTCAGCAATCAGATCATTCCATCATAAACAAACATTTTTCACATCATAACCAAGGACAACTAACATACAGTAATTACGATCAGTCACGCTATTTCAATAGCAAAGGTAATAGAAGGTCCAGGAACGACAACCACCAGAACTGTAATAACAAACAATATTTTAATTATCAGTATCGTCAAAATTATCAGCAACAGGAACCACATTCTGGTAACAATAGACGCTCTTCACCGCAACAGCATCAAAGCCAGCCGGTTAGCATACCTAACCAACAATGTAATATACAAGTTCAACCAAGCTTTAATGTTTCGCCGCCTACACGCATAGCGTCGGCTCCACCAAATAGTAACGCACCGCAACAAGGAAACCAGTACGTACAGAAAACACATCATTTCAATTCCTATCGCAACGCGCCGTATAGCAATGATTATCATGACAGACATAAAAATAATGAGCACAATTTTCAGCGTACGTTTAATAACAGTCGGTCTTATCAGCAGCAAAACCATACGCAACAACATATTATCATGAATGAACCAGAGAGTAGATATCATCCCGAACGTAATACGTCAGGAAGAAATAACAGAACAGTACAAATAGTGGAAATGCCACAGCATCCTCCCACAAATGAAAGCACGTCAGATAGAATTTGACTGAATACAGTACAGGGTGCATTTTCCAGCAACGCAAGCAATACTTCAGATACGCAGAATCTTGTTCACGAAAATCTTATTACTTTTGACGACATCCGAGACACACTTTTGCATGAAAAACCAGTTATTCAAAAAACCATTTCACACCCTGTCATTGAGGTAAAATTGGATCATCCAAAATTTTAGCAGTATTCGATTCTGGATCACCTATGTCAGTTATAAATGAGGAAACTTTCAACGAATAGAACAAAGAGAATACCTATCCAACGTTACCATTAGGGAAAACTAAAGTAAAAGGAGCAGTATATGGTAAAGGAGTAGATGTAAAATTACAGACACATTTATCATTTGGTATTGCAGGTCATACATTTCACTCAAATTTTTGTATTGTTCCCTTATTGACAACAGACGTTATTTTAGGTACGAATTTTCTGGTACAACACGACGCAATTTTTGACTTTCAAAACTCCTATTTAATGTTAAATGATGAAAATGTACAACTGGCTTTAGAATTTCAGCACTCTTTATCTGTAGAAGAACAAACAATTAATCGTACAAAGGTCATTTCCGCATCACGTAACATAGACTGTCATTCCACATTGTTTACAGATACGTACGTACACAACTATGGTACTCCAGATGAAGCCGACAATGACATTATACAAATGATTTCTGATAAAGTTAAACAGAGCAGTGCAAATACAGACGACGAACGCACGCAACTACGCAAAATTCTTTTACAGCAAGCTCCAGTTTTTGACAACGTCCCTGGTACTATGTCCGGGTTTATGTATGAATTTCAAGCTAAACAGCACGGTACATTTAAAGCCAAACATTATCCCATTCCGTATATTCACAGAGAACAAGTTAAGAAACAATTGCAAGCTATGCTTGACCAAGGAGTTATTGAACCGGCAGTTAGTCCGTACATAAACCAACTCCATATTGTTAAGAAAAAGGATGGTTCACTTCGCCTCGTACTTGATTCGCGTCACATCAACGACATTATTATTAATGAAACAGATCGCCCACAGACACTAGAAGAACTTCTACAGAAATTTCATGGTACTGCTATTTATTCCACATTAGATTTGAAATCGGGATTTTGGCAAATTCAGTTCCATCCGAACTGCAGAAAGTACACAGCTTTTCTCTGTTTTGATGACTGTTATCAGTTTTGTAAATTACCGTTCGGTTTAACTATTTCTTCAGCAGCATTTATTCGCGGTTTGAATAGTATACTTCCGACAGAACTTAAAGACAGAATCACAATGTATGTAGACGACATTCTTTTTGCAGAAGCTAACTGGTCTGAACACAAACTGATTCTTGAAGAACTGTTACGAACTTTACGTGCACAAGGAGTCACAGTTAATCTTAGCAAATCGCACTTTGGCAAGACTTCTATACAATTTCTTGGACATGTAATTTCAGCAGAAGGCATTGCGCCTGATACGGAAGAACTTCAAGCTTTACGTGACATTACTGTTCCTACGACGAAGAAACAACTACGCAGGTTTTAGGGTTTAATTAACTTTTTTCGTAAATTTATTCATTACTCTGCTTTAGACACCCCTAGATTATGTCAATTGACGGGTAAAAACACTATTTGGTCCTGGGATAGCCAAGCACATTCTGAATTTGTGAATTTGAAAGAAGCTTTGTTGAATGCACCTCTTTTATCACATCCAGAAATTACTAGAAATTTTTCCATTGCTTCCGACAGCTCTAACACCGCTTTAGGCGTACACATTTTTCGGGAAATAGAAGAAGATGGTACTACAGTAATTAAAAACATCGCCTTTGCGAGTCGCATTCTGTCACCTGCTGAACGCAATTATTCTGTTACAGAACTTGAAACATTATGTGTTCTATGGGTATTTACGTGATTTAGGCATTTTCTTTATGGAAGACACACTACCGTTTACACAGATCATAGAGCTCTACAGTTTTTACTTTCCACAAAATTTACACACGACAGATTAAGCAGATGGAAACTTTATTTACAGGAATTTAATTTAACAATTGTTCACATTCCCGGTACACAAAATGTTGTAGCAGACGCACTATCCCGTTCTCTCAGCAACAATCAGCAAGACATCGCAACCAACTTCTGCAAAGCAAATTTCAGCGTCATGTATATTCAACAAGTTGCATTTCAAAATTTCATTTCGTCGTCATTACGAGACATAGCACAAGAGCAGAGTAAAGACAACGTATGGAAAGAAATAAAACACTTTTGGCAAGATAGGAATAATGTTACCATTAGAAACCATTACACTGTACGCAATAATATTCTGTTTCGCCACTCTCACCCTGACAGCAACAACTGGTTACTATGCATTCCTGACGAGCTTGTTAACAAATTATTTTGGTGTACTCATTTAAGTTACGCACATTATGGAGCCAGAAAATGTTTTCTAATACTGAGACAGAACTGTTATTTTTCCAACATGGAGAAACGTATTCGACGACTTTTAGTGTCATGTAAAATCTGCCAGAAAGCTTAAGTCAGGCACGACTTCACATATTCCTCCGTTATATCCCATTGTACCTGTTAAATTGAAACACATGGCCGCTCACTTCGAAATTTGTTACGTTCACTCCGTTACGCAAAGCTACTGCTAAATCTGTTTCGAATGCATTTGTAAAACATTTTTAATATCATGTAGGGCATGTATTGAAAGTAATTTCCGACAATGGACCACAATTTCGATATGCTATATGGACACGTATGTTACGAACAAGAAACATTTCTCCGATCTATATATCCAAGTGTCATGCTTCTTCGAACCCCTCTGAACGATTAATGAGAGAAACTGGTAAACTGTTTAGAATATACTGCCATAAAAGACATATTGATTCTGACACTCAAATACTCTCATTCCAGGATGTAATTAATTCCATACCAAATGAATCTACTATGCTATATCCGACTGTTATACTGAAAAATGTTGAACCACCTAACAAAATTAAAGAATTAGTATCGTTTCCTACATCTCGTCGACTACGACACCATGAAATAATTGACATTTCGCTGAACAACATCAAACGTGCCACAGTGCGCCGGAGAACACAGCAAAAACAGGTTTGTACACGCCGTGACTTTGACATTGGACAGAAGATATTAGTGCGTACACACTATTTATCTAACAGAGGAAAGAGTAGATGTAGTAAATTTGAGCTTGTATACGCAGGTCCATATAGAATTCGCAGCATCCTCACCCCAATGTAGTACACGTCGAAACTCTGAGAACCAGGATAAGTAAAGGAAATCACCATGTCTCCAATATTAAACCGTTTATTGAATGAACTTACTTTATGATTTCTCACACTGTAATGCCATTTCCTGATTTTTATATGACCACTTATACAATTATATTTATATGAACACTTACTGATGATTATCATATTTTTTCTTGGCAAGTGCCCGGCAAAGTAAGGTTAGCAGGTCGCTTTTCTTGTCGTTACACATCACACCGTGCAAATTTTTCCAGAAAAACTTACACATTTTAGGACCACTTATGCAATTATATTAATGTGAATACTTACTGTTGATTATTATATTTTTTTCTTGGCAAGTGCCCGGCAAGGTATGGTTGGCAGGTCGCTTTTCTTGCCGTTACAAATAACACCGTGCACATTGTTCCAGATAAACTTACATATTTTATGAACAATTATGCAATTCTATCTAGTGACATATTAATTTTATAAAATTGTCTCTCCAATAAAGTCTTCAACTCTCGCCTTTATCAACTACCCAACATACAAGCTGAACACAGAGAAAGTATTATCTTGTCATTATATATCAGACCGTGCACATTTTCCATTTTTTTATGTATGCATGATTATTTTCCTGTTTCTTTGTATGCACTATGAAATCTTTAAGATATAACAAACACCAGTTGACTTTGACATTTTTGCCTTATGACATCTCAACATTGTGACTACTTTACATTTTTTTGCTACTACTTTATGATACTCTGTGTACATTTTTGCACCTGCACACTGTCTGTGTTTTTGACATATTAAGTTTTCCGTCATGCTATGCTGTATGCTTGATTATATCACTTGAAACCAGTTTTTATTTATTGGGTATATGATTTAAATGCAAGACATTAATCATTGTTCATCATTTTCAGAAAGCAATAACGTGTAAAAGAAATAAATGAAACAAACCACAGTGGATTACTATGAAATGGGAATTTCACCTTCGTAATGAACGAAGGAAGATGCAATACCTCGACACGATGGATGGATGAGAATTAACAAACATTAACATGAATATACTATACACATCATATGATAGCAGTCTCAACTAATTATTTTTCTTTCAGAATACGAGGCGATTGATGCAGGCTGTCAGACAGAACTACACATCCTAGTTTTAGTGATGAAATATGCTAGAAATGAGGAACTCTATAATATGAATAGTTGTATGAAGTAAATGGTAATATGAATAATGAATAATGAAGTTTATTTTTGCAGATGATAATGAATGATGACGAATACTGATGAAGAATATGATGATATGAATAATGAAGTTTTTGTTTACAGGTGATGATAGTGATACATTTTATATTGCCACTAAACGCACCACTTTTAAGTTTTTCTTTGCAGATGAGAATAATGATGAAGTTTAAATATTTACTGTTAGTTAAGAAGTGCTATGTAGTTATTTAAGTATTTGTTGCAGTTCATTTTGACAGTATGTCTTATGTCGCATGGTATAATGACTGAAGGTTTTGGAAAGGACAGTTAGAGAACATATATTGAGTACACATTTCATTACATGTTAAATCGAAGTTCACTACTTTTCAGCATAATATTCGTTTCTTCTTTCAGCTTAATAATCCATTTTGTATTTTTTCTAGGAGAAGCTATTCACGAAATTAATACACTATAAGCAGTTAATCATTAAACCTGTTCTAATACTTACATTTTTTTTACCCATTTGGATGTGTCACTCATGAATGTGATCACATATATTCTGCTTGTTTCATAACCTTGCTACAGCTGACTCACGACGAATGACGTTACCTATCCTCATTTGCAGCAATAAGTCAAAAGCAAATATTTTCATGCCCCAGCAATTAATTATCGATCGCAATGCAATGCATTGCAGGCAAAAAAAAATGCATTACCAGTCCCAAATAATGCTACCAGTTTAAGAGAATTCTGAATAATACTGAATTATGTTTTTTAATCATAGACCTTGAGTAATAGTTACAGTGTGTTACATTTTCAATATGTCCTATGTCACTTGAATGATGAATTATAAGTAATACTGAATGATGTTTTCTAATCACAGACCTTGAGTAATAGTTACAGTGTGTTACATTCTCAATATGTCCTATGTCACTTGAATGATGAATTCTTAGTAATACTGAATGATGTTTTCTAGTCACAGACCTTGAATAATAGTTACAGTGTTACATTTTCAATATGTCCTATATTACTTGAATGATGAGTTCTAAGTAATACTGACTGATGCTTTGTAATAATGCATAAATACTATGCCCATAATTTCTGTAAATAATATTCTTGTTATACTCTATAAATGCTGTGCCAATAATTAACACTCATTTTGAATGATAACTTCTGAATAATAGTGAATAAGGTTTTATAAAAATATAAGAATACTTTGTAACTGGCCAATGAGTGCCAATAATTATTTTAAATACGTCGTATGTCACTTCAATGATGAAAAATGTTTTGTACTATTCAATACTTGCTATATGTTTAGTAACTGGCGAATGAATGCCCTGTTTCTTATTTTAATTATGTATTATGTCACCTACATGCTATTATATATGAATACCAGTAACTTGATGCTACATTCATTAGCTCCTGTTTTGATTCTGATTGTTTGTAACTGGCCAATGAGTGCCAATGATTACTATAATGAGGTGAACTATGTTAATACTATGCCATTCATTAGCTTTTATTTTGAATGATGACTTCTGATGTTTTGTAACTAGCCAATGAGTGCCAATGGTTACTATAACTAGATGAATTATGTAAATGGTATGCTATTAAATTACTCTTGCTTTGAATGATCACTTTTAAATTATGTATAAAAATGGTTTGTAACTGGCCTATGAGTGCCAATGTTCAATGTAATCAGATGATTTATGAACATTATTCTGTAACACTTCATACATAGTACAGAAGTGTTCAGTAACTAGGCAATGAGTGCCAACAATTAGTCAAATCGGTTGATAGACTAGTGAAATTCTTAATGATGACTAGCATGAGACTTAATGTCCTTCACCATCTGAGCTAATTACCAGAAATTACTGCAATATACGTTTTTCCTGTCTATCCTTATGATCATGGAGCACTATATTTGGTTTCTGCACTAATTCTATGTCAGTTAATGAGTGTGGTGTTGACACATCATGGTGTCCCCAACCTTGAACAATGGAGATGTTATTATGGTTCCACTGTCTGGTGTACCTAATGTACTACGAAAATAATAACATGGAATATTAATACGACATTTCAGTGTCTTGGCTACACTGATTAATACTTCAGGGAGGAGAACTTCAGATTGTCTCACTTGGTGTTGTGCTTCTGTAGAAAGATATGGACTTTCAGTACAGCTCCGTGCAACCTAATGTGCTACCACCATGATGCAATCCTTCCCTTTTTATCCTAGTTCTAGTAAAATGGTAACAAAAAAATACTACAGTGTGTATGCACTTTATGTCATTTGTTAATATGTTTTGTACTCATTGCGTATAGATTTTGTCATTGCTTGATATGTTCTGTACTACAGTGCGTATGCACTTTATGTCATTTGTTAATATGTTTTGTACTCATTGCGTATACATTTTGTCATTGCTTGATATGTTCTGTACTACAGTGTGTATGCCCTTTATGTCATTTGTTAATATGATTTGTACTCATTGCGTATACATTTTGTCATTGCTTGATATGTTCTGTACTACAGTGTGTATGCCCTTTATGTCATTTGTTAATATGATTTGTACTCATTGCGTATACATTTTGTCATTGCTTGATATGTTCTGTACTCAGTGCATGTGCACTATATTTCATTTCATGTTATGCACTTATATATATGTATATACTCTGTGACTGTCAACTTAGTTAATCAAGTAGATTTTAGAAAAATTTGTTGCTCATGGCAAGTCCAATTGACTCACCATCGCTGCCAAATTTTTGCCCCCCCCCCTAGTGGAGGGTAATGTAAGAGGTATGTGCTGCCTGCGATATGTAAGCTATAAGAGAATCTGAGACCAAAGAGCAGTGTTGACTGCAGTACGAACTGTGTAGCAGTAGCAGTAAGTTGTTGCTAGCGAGCAGTCGCCTGTCCGCACTTGTCAGTCCTGTCTGGTGTATCATGTTGGCTGGGCCGGTCGCGGTGCAGCGATGCCGGAGCCTGAGTATTATTGTATAAGGTAAAAAAGCAACCTCGCGCATATCTAGTAATATTATGTAAACTCACATGTAAATCTTTTAAAAATGTCCTAATAATAATCTTTGTCTAATTTATAACAAGCATTCATTTCAATTTAAAGAATTTAATATTTTTTTAATGCATGATCATTCCGATTGCTGCAAAATAAAAATCATTTGCTTCCTTTCATAAATAACAAATGTATAGGCCAGCATTGCACAGTGCTGTGCTGGAAAAGAGCTATTGTAAGAGCACATAGTTGCCGACTTTATAGAGGTGAGAATTTTTTGCTTTTTATTCAGGATGATCTTACAGGGCCATGATGCAGCACTGCTGTCGTCCAAATTTTACCAGGTTACTGAATTTATGTTTTATTACGAGGTTTAGGAATTTTTCTGTTTCGAGCTTATATTAAATGAGAAAAGAATTTTGTGGGTACATTAACTGGGAACCAATTTTGTTCAGAGGTGACACAAAAAATAGAATCATATTATTATTATTATTATTATTAATTAAGTTTGGTTCTGAGGTTACACTAACATTAGAATCGCTATCCATAATAATTATTTAATTACAATTTTTTGTGGGGATGTTACAACTTTAGAACTAAGTATTCTCTTACTGTCTATCTGGATGCCTTATTACAAAAGCAAACGTTCCTAGACATACGTCATCAACCAATTTGGGAGATTCACCATTTTCAGGAAATCGTGGTTACGTAACACTTGCTAGTTACGAATGGTGTAATAGATTATAAAATTGAAATTTGATGTATGTCCCTACATACATACATTCACTCTCATCTACTCCCACGCTAACACAAAATATAACTATCAACTCTTAAACTATTATTTGCTTTACGAAAGAAATATTATTACAAGTTTAGAATCAAAATTCCTTAAACATAACTTGTGTGCACTGAGAGTGCTGTTATTGTTTTCAAATAACGAAGAAACTTAAACTGTCATGATTCCTATCTGAATTTACTTTAATAAGTGTCGGTTAAGTACTTTTAATAATTTTTTTGTATTTTCAGTACTATTAATGTTATCCACATGAAAATTTTACACACTGTTTTTCTAAACTATGCCAAGTTTGAAAACAAACAGATCATACTTATCACAGTTATTTAGTTTCTTATGTGAGATGAATAAATGATCTTAATACGCTCCATTCAGGGGAGTTCTCACCGGCCGCACACTGCGACAGATGGCATTGTGACGCCAGCAGCCGACTACACAATAGCCGGGGCTGAAGGCTTCATTGCCGGCCTCCGATACAGCTTGACCTAACGAATAAAACTTACTGCATAACTCTGCAGCCGTGTAAATAGCTGCGACGTTACAAGTGGGATTAAAATCCGAGGTGAAAGGATATCAATGATACTATTCGGTGATGAAACTCCTATCCTGAGTGAAAATGAAGAAGAATTACGTGATTCTGATCAATAGAATGAACAATCTAATAAGAACAGAATATGGATTGAGAGTAAATCGAAGAAAGACAAAAGTAATGAGAAGCGGCTGAAATAAGGACAGCGAGAAACTTAACATCAGGACTAATAGTGACAAGTAGATGAAGTAATACGTAGGCAGCAAAATGACCACTGACGGACTGAGCAATTAGGACCTTATAAGCTGGCTAGCAGTGGCAGAAAAGGGTATTCCTTGTCAAGAGAAGTCTACAAGCATCGAACATAGCCCCTTAACTTGAGGAAGAGATTTCTGAGAATGTTCGTTTGGAGCAAAGCATTCTAGTAGCGTTCTATGTCAGTGAAACATGGACTACGCGAAAACCGGAACAGAAGAGAATCGAAGCATTTGAGATGTGGTGATACATACGAAAGTTGAAAATAAGGTGGAGTGATAAAGTAAGGACCTCAGCTTCTGCGCAGAATAGGCGAGAAAAGGAATATGTGGGTGACACGGACGAGAAGGGACAGGATGACAGGAAATCTGTTAAGACTTCAGAGAATGACGTTCATGGTACAAGAGTGGGCTGTAGAGGGCAAAAACTATAGAGGTAGACAGATATGGAATACATGTAGCAAATAATTGAGGTGGCAGGTTGAAAGTCGTACTCTGACAGGAAGAGGTTGGCACACGAGAGGAATTCATGGCGGTCCGCTTCTACCCAGTTAGAAGACTTATGACTAAACAAAAAAAAGAATGTGTAGTAGGTAACTGGCTTTAAGAATATCTGCAAAATATACAGACTGTCCCTATATTCCTCGACCTATACACTCATGCCGCATTCCTATTCTAATCTTCTATACTCCGTTTTGTGTTTTAAATGTCTATTGTTCTGGCATATCGTACTTCATAAATATTCAAGGTAAGGATTTCTTATATTGCATAGTGACTGCTTATAAATAATCAGTAATCTGATACCAGTCCCAATCTGTTTCATCAGCGTCAGGTAGTGTGAATTGTGTGTGAGAATACATGCGACATATCCTGAGAAATGAATCTCAGCCGTCTGCTCTGACTCCGTACAGCCTGCCTGATGCTGACCACATATATTCCTGTCAATATATAAATGTTTGCTTATAAGCAGTTCATAGTGTTATGTAGAGATGAGTTTCTTTGTCATATAATTTTGACAGATTTATGAAGAGATTTTTTTTCTTTGTGATATCTTTTCGTCTACTTCGTGTAGTTTCCTTCCGTCTGAAGTGGACGCTTTTCTGAAGAGAATAAAGCAGTAGGGAGGAGGGAAACAGAAAATGGTTATCATGCGTTCCGGTTCCTTTAGTGCTGTACCGGTACTACAAACCACCAGGAAAGAACTTTACAGAACACGCCCGGCTCTTCTGTTTTGCTGAAGAAGAACACGGAAAGTAGGTTTTATGGTGATGAGTACCAGCGCACGAGAAATAAAGGACAACTAGCAAACTGGTACTGCTGTTAATGAGGCCTGAATTGCTATTGCCATTCCCCTACAGGTAGTAAACTCGCTACCAAGTCAGACGGTCACGCATCAATGAAAGGAAGAGTAGTTGGAGGGGGGGAACCACTTACAGATTGCTATGAAACCAACTATCCATCTGACACGTTGATCTTTTTTGTCACACAGTAGGTGACACAGCCGTCTATGACTAAGGACCAGTTTCCTTACACATGTTTTATAGGAGTGTCACCCCAAACACGTTTAAGAGTAAGCTGTGATTTGAAGCGTTGGTGACTGATAAGTAACATCGTAAATGTAACAATAAAGCTTGGTAACCTAATCTGTTTTCTTTCATTTCTCTTTAAAGTACAGAAAAGTATTTTCATAGACTATGGGACCACAATTGCTTTGAAATTTCTTTATAGCTAACGGTGAAGTTTTATTAATTTTTAAATATTTATACAATTTCAGCCGGAGGCTATTTTCAGGTACCCTGCTAACCTTTTTAAAAATATGTTAGGTTCATTTACTAAAGTTAAAAAAGTGCCTTAACACATTATAAGACATCGTAACTGATAGCTTTTAGGCTGTTGTAGTGAAACGGTTCTAAAATTTTTCACTACTCCTAGTCAGATACATACGCACATTAATGTATAAACTTCTTACATATCAGGGTACCGTCTGCTTAAGTTCTTGATAACGAAACGTTTCACGTATTGGTCACCACAAATATTTTTTAATCCAAGAGCCAATAGCTATATTAAGTAAATTATTAAATCTATCTGAATATGTCATGTTTTGTTAATGCTTTTAGCTTTATCTAAAAGGTGATGTACAGAACATGTAATATTGTTTGTCACCTTTTCTTGTGGATTATCTTGGGATGGTGCCTTTTCTCTGTCCCTTTTGTCTTCACTTCCTTCAACATTCATGTTCCTTGCTTGTATTGTGCCTCCTCCACATAATTTTTCCACCTGCGTCGTGGGCGACCTCTTTTCTTCCGCTGGGGTGGTATCTATCATTGTATACTAATTGGTATACTGTCTTCATTCTTCCCATTCGCATGCCTGAACGACGTCAGCTGTTTTTGTTGAATGTCATTACAGTTATGTCTAAGCTTTGCCGGATTGCGTCATTTGTTATTCTATGCAGCCTAGAACACGTTGAATGTAACCCATCTCAGTGGCAATCAGTTTTCTTTCTATCTTTCTTTCTCTCTTTCTCACATACACATCCCTTCTTCGTTGTTCTTACCTTTTTGTTCCACAGAAAAGAGTTCCTTGCCGTTTTACAGCCTGTCCTTTATTTATTTGCCTCTTCCACACTTACAATTAGTTCTCCATGTACCTTCAAATTATTTTGCCTTTCCGTTCCTAGAGCAAAGCACTCACACTTCTTCATCTTTCTCTTCAGACCAGCCTTATTGTATTCCTTTTTAAGCTTTGCTATCATATAGCTCTGATCATCTTTATCTTCTACAACAACGCAAAATACAGGCAAAATATTCTGCTGTCTTCTAACACCACTCCCATAACCTGGCATTGTCAGTGCCAAAGCTGCAGGATTGCTCCTAGTTACAGCTTGGTCAGGATCAGTGGCGGCCCATATCCCTACCGCAGACCCTTGTTCAAATCGAATTCTTCTCTCCAACTATTTTCAGTCCTTACTCTCGCTGTGTTATTTTCGACAAATTTCATAACAGCCTTCAGCAGCATTTGATCCGTCTGTCTCAAGTTGTCGCACAATTTGTTGGTGCGTGCATTATTGTATGCTTTCTCCACGTTAATCAATGCAAGACTCGTCTCCAGCTCAAGCTTTGTGAGTTTTTAACATATTAATTTCATTGTGAAGACACTATCCATTACCGATCTTCCTGCTCTAAATCTTGCTTGCTCTTCTTGTTTCTTGTTATTTGTTTCTATTCTCTGCCAGAACTATCAGTACGAGTACAATCTTCCAACGACATGGATCACTGCCGATTCTCTATAATTATTTGGATCATTACCCTTATTTCGATCGTTACATCTCTTAAGCAATAAATCCGCCAACCTTTTCTCATTCTCATTCAAGTTACCTTCCATTAGGAATATGGTTGCACTCAACGACTGTGATATGACTTTCAAACGATAGCGCACAGCAATCAGTTGTCATTTTCTTTCAGGTTTTTATTAGGCTAATGTCCAGCCGTTATCAATGCACTATTTCATGGTATCAATACATGTCCTAGTACGTCAGTCCCTGTTGTTCGCGCTCCTGTCATTCTTAACATCGTAGCCTTACTATACCTCTTTTTCCTTACTCTGATGCTAAAATCTGCTGCCATTATCAGTTCATGGTCACTTGATACGGCTTCTGTAGTCTCTTTCCGTATTTGCTCAAATTCTTCTTTCACCTTCAACGAGACGTCTTCTGTGGAAGTATCACTCCCACTATCACATATTCATGCCTCTAGTTTTCAGATTGTGTTTTCCATTGTTTCATTATCTGCTTTCCATGAGGTAACATACTTTCATCATCTTTTGCTTAGAATGATGGATACCCTGCAGTCATCCTACTACTTGGTCCACTCCATTGAAATAACTCGTGACTCTAGTAGAGATTCACAACCAGTAGCTGTATTGTCTGTTTCGGAAAGCACCGCTAAATCAGTGTTGTGGTAACTTAGAACCATCACAACTTCTCATTCTTAATTACGGATAAATTGTACATTCCAGATACCAAAATGGAAAGTACGTTTTCGTTTCCGTTGTTAAATTCCATTAGAACCATCCGAAAACCGAGGTATATTAGTGGGTATTATCCCTTGCTGTTGTTCTCTGTGGATCGCACAATACCGAACATGGAGGATCAGGACTTGTCATCAGGGCTTTTTTCCGCTAGGAAGAGTGGCATCAACATGCTTCGAAGTTCTTCCTACTCTTTAATGAAGAAGATAGGAAAGGAAAAGCTGCTGATAGCAAAAGACACTGATTTTGTTAATCCTGCCATTGGCTCTTGTGGGTAAGGAAAGGAGGCGTAATGACAGGTCGTAGCTAGACACACTTCATCTGGCTTCTCAGCCAGGCCTTGGTAGGGTGACAATACTATTAGGTAAGCTACCACCGACATAGCTCCAGGCTTCATGGGAGCAAGAAAGCATCTCCACCTGCACAGTGTTTCGTTAAGGTGGTGACCCCAGGGAAGGTGTTGTTTATAAGAAACGTACTGAAAAGGGTTTTTTAATATGACCAATCGTTTAAACTATACAATTACCAAAACTGAAATGAAAATTGATAGTTAAAGACATTATCATGTAAGATGATATTGGTTACTCCTTTTATAAGATTCGGAATCACACATGGGGGACATGAGCATTCTAGAAAACAGCGGGGGAAATGTAGTACAACGAGAACTTAAATCGCGGAGTCACTTTATATCCGCAGTAGCAACAGACGATTCAATTTTTAACGGAACCACTCTCGTTCAAAACTACACTACTGGCAATCAAAATTGCTACACCATGAAGATGACGTGCTGCAAACGCAAAATTTAACCGAAAGGAAGAAGATGCTGTGATATGCAAATGATTAGCTTTTCAGAGCTTTCACACAAAGTTGGCGCCAGTGGCGACACCTACAACGTGCTGACATGAGAAAAGTTTCCAACCGATTTCTCATACACACACAGCAGTTGACCGGCGTTGCCTGGTGAAACGTTATTGTGATGCCTCGTGTAAGGAGGAGAAATGCGTACCATCACGTTTCCGACTTTGATAAGCTAGCCTATCGCGATTGCGGTTTATCGTATCACGACATTGCTGCTCGCGTTGGTCGAGATCCAATGACTGTTAGCAGAATATGGAATCGGTGGGTTCAGGAGGGTGATACGGGACGCCGTGCTGGATCGCAACGGCCTCGTATCGCTAGCAGTCGAGGTGACAGGCATCTTATCCGCATGGCTGTAACGGATCGTGCAGCCACGTCTCGATCCCTGAGTCAACAGATGCGGACGTTTGTAAGACAACAACCATCTGCACGAACAGTTCGACGACGTTTGCAGCAGCATGGACTATCAACTCGGAGACCATGACTGCGGTTACGCTTGACGCTGCATCACAGACAGGAGCGCCTGCGATGGTGTACTCAACGACGCATCTGGTTGCACGAATGGCAAAACGTCGTTTTTTCGGATGAATCCAGGTTCTGTTTACAGCATCATGATGGTCATCCATGTTTGGCGACATCGCGGTGAACGCACATTGGAAGCGTGTATTCGTCATCACCTTACTGGCGTATCACCCGGCGTGATGGTATGGGGTGCCATTGGTTACACGTCTAGGTCACTTCTTGTTTGCATTGACGGCACTTTGAACAGTGGACGTTACATTTCAGATGTGTTACGACCCGTGGCTCTACCCTTCATTCTATCCCTTCGAAACCCTACATTTCAGCAGGATAATGTACGACCTCATGTTGCAGGTCCTGTACGGGCCTTTGGATACAGAAAATGTTCGACTGCTGTCCTGGCCAGCAGATTCTCCAGATCTCTCACCAATTGAAAACGTCTGGTCAATGGTGGCCGAGTAACTGGCTCGGTACAATACGCAAGTCACTATTCTTGTTGAACTGCGGTATCGTGTTGAAGCTGCATGGGCAGCTGTACCTGTACACTCCATCCAAGCTCTGTTTGACTCTATGCCCAGGCGTGTCAAGGCCGTTATTATGGTGAGAGGTGGTTGTTCTGGGTACTGATTTCTCAGCGTCAATGCACCCAAATTGCGTGAAAATGTAATCACATATCAGTTCTAGGATAATATATTTGTCCAATGAATCCTGTTTATCATATGCGTTTCTTCTTGGTGTAGCCATTGTAATGGCCAGTAGTGTATAAATGATAGCAAATACAGTAAATATTCTGCAGATGACAGCTTGTGTTAACGCTCAGGAAAATAGTGATATGTTATTGCCGAGAGTTCGCAACAATCAAAATATATTAAGTGGTAAAATTCCAAAGAAATGCAGGTAGATTTAGAAAACAAATCCACTTGACATAACAAATGCCACCGATATTTAAAATTGAATATATCGAGACAGGAAAGACAATGAGAGAGACCATAATCGACTACAAATTAATGCTGAACAGCTGGACCAGGTCACATTATTAAAAGTCTTAAGGGCAATATTTAGAAGCTATATGAAATGAAAGGAACTCCTAAAATAATTAGCAGGAAAATATGATCTTGTTGGACAATTTGTGGGAAGGAGAAGAGAATATTTAAGGGGGCCACGTGCAAGGCGTGTGCGAGACAGTTTCCGTGTACAGTCCTTATACATCACAGTTAACAACAGACTTTGAAAACATTCAGAGAGGTAAAGCTTTTACAAACACGAAATACAGATTCTCAAGGAACTTAAGTGGAAATCATTGGAAGAAAGGTGAAATTATTATCGCGAACCTCTATTGAGTACACGTAGAGAATCACGATTCGTGTGCAACTGTCCGACGATTCTACTGACACAGTCTCATATCTTGCTTATATATCATTAGAACAAGATAAAAAACTTTGGAGCAAGTACAGATTCGTTGGTTATTACGTGACTGGAGCAGAATATTACTGCTAAGATTGGTACACATTATTCTTGCCCTGTAATGTAAAGTGACTTCCGCAATGAATATTTTGATCATTTTACGCTAACATTTCGAAGTTGTGGATAAGGAGAAGCAGTATTTTTACACTTTTTATTTTCTGTCCTTCCTACGAAATTTCACCCACAGATAGCTTCAGCGAGAGAAATGTAACTGCGAACGTCCTGAAGGAGGTTTCCAGAAGAGTGTTTCGCCCGTTCTGTGAGCTACTGTGCGCTCCGCATCTCCGTCAAGAACTAGGTCTTGGCGTCGGTCCCAACAGTGCACCATTAACTTGGCTCGGCCACGTCGTTTCCAGACGGCAAGCAGTTGAATGTGGTCCGTGTGACTGAGGGAATGTTCTGTAAATGGACGCGCCATTCTCTACATCCATAAAAACAGATGATAAGAAACACCGTTTGTTCTCGTGGACATGAGGTGGCGAAAGAGAAGTGGATAACTTCCAAGATGTTACGTAATGCTCTCCAGTACATTCTGACGATGTTATCCTCATTCCGAAACATGTGAAGTGGCGCGTTTAACATCAGCCTCCTTCAAAACAATGGTAGACGTTGAATAGAAAGTACGTGATCTTCTCGATTATTTTGGAAGGAGAATAGCAACTGCGGGCACGTAATTGATTATGCACACCAAAGTAAGTAGCACTTCCACAATAAAGTGTAGTTTTGGACTTCAATTTTCTGAATAATATTTAATTTTGCATATAACTACCGCCAAATAAAAATCCTAATAGATCATATGTCAACCCACAAAAAGAAATAAGTTTGTATAAAAAAACCATTAGTTTACTTATTCTACAATAAATTAAGTGTATTGCGATGAAAAAGATTATAACCCACAAAATTGTAAATAAGCATAACTGCGAACAGTTTCGCAGAGAATTCGGTAAAGGGGAGTTACGATCTGCAATAGAAACAGGTGAAACAGCAACATTGAAATAAAAGGATGCTTGCTGGTTCTCTGGATCTGCCTGTCTCGCTTATTCATTTGAAATGCTATTCGTCACAGGACATTCAGTGATTCATTCAACACTCCGAATGTTCTATAGATGAATAACTGGTGAAATGAATGGCGGTATATCATGGTCGCCAACTGGTTACCATGGGTTATGTTAGTTCAAATACTGATGAGGTAGTGATTCTAGACGGTGGAAAGAGTAAGCCGTAGAGGCTTTATTCCCGTATTGTAAGTCAAATGTCTCCTCGTAGTTTGTAGGGTGATCATATAAGAAGAAAGACTCGTTCTAGAACAACATACATAGATACATTAAACTTCGCTGCTGAAGGATTGGAACACACCTTACTGCTAAATTAACTACACACTGCTGTAATAAACCCCTTCCCATTACTAAGGTAAATAGTTCATTCAGTACGTGAAAAATGAGGGTCGTTGTAGCTTATGAGTAGAAATATATTCCTGTGCTTTCCACACATTACAGTTTAAGTGATAATTGCAACTTTATCGGATATCATTAGAAAATATTAAGATAATTTTTCCTTATTATTCAGTGTCACATACACGTAAAAGGCTCGCTATAGGAGTGGCGCTACATATATTTAGCAACGATGCAAAATCCAGACAGTACAGTGTGATGATAAAAATCCCTTTCATATCTGCACAATATATGAAAAAAGGAAGACAATTTTAAGTAGACTGCATTTCGAATATTGTTTTGACAGCCGGGTTTCTAGACATGACTCTAATGGACGTAGTACGCATAAGCTCCCTCGTATCCTGTTCAGTGACATTGCCAACCTGTTGTAACTGGGCCTACTGCATAAATCAAGGCGCAACTTAGTCTTTTCACATTAAATGTAGCAATATAAACCTATACTAAAAATATACTTTATCAGTTGAGAGACGAGGTGGAAAATTCCTTTTGTGTTTTTGGCATTAAATGTAGTAACTGTTTGAATAGAATTTAGCTCCATAATATATTTCAATACAGAAGGAATAATTTTAGCGTTGTCATGGTGTGAATTCGTGCCTATAAATAAATCAACATAGCAAAATATCTGTTTTTATCTGCTGCGTCTACGCCTCAACAAGATATGTCTTTAGTGGTTTGAAATTCATGATCTGAGGAGTGAAGACTAAATCTACAGGTTTCGTTATAGTTTTCATCTTTTCCTCATGGTGAAGCTCAGTCTCTTCTCTCACAATATTGTGGGGTGGTTGGTGTGTAGCTCCTGCTAATTGTGCATCTTGTTACGTAGAATCGAGAATCAGTCAAGAGAGCAGGATTGTCAACAAGAACTAACACTTCCCACTGAAAATATGTTTGACGAATACTCTCAAAACACACGCAAAGCTGAACTATCTATTCTTATTCAAGGAACGACCTAACAAATTACGATATTCCACAAATAGCTAAGACACTACCATAAAGTGCAAGTCTTGAATTACAGAAAATTGCAGGAATCTGGAAATGAACCAGTGACGCCCGCATGTCTCCCGCCAAAGAAAAGCGGTCTGATTCCTCCTCTTAGAGCCGTGCTTCTCTTGCCACTGTTTCTTTCATTGGGTGTGGTTTTACTGTTTCTTTCCAACTATATTTCTTCTTTTTTTACGTTTATCCTTCTCCTCTCTGAACAGCTTTTGTTGCGTCACTGGTGTGATGCAATCTATTCATCACCACGCTCTCACTTGAATCAAAGCAGTCTGCTATTCAGCAAACTGAATCAGTCGATCAATAGTTAAAGCAATCAGATGATTGAAGCAAGTAACTGAAGATGTGGTTTATCTGCTTCTTGGGTAACAGAAACATTTTCTTATCTTAATATACATAAAATTGTAAATTAGGTTAAGTTTAATGCTTCACTCTTAAACATTGTTATTCAACGCTTCAGGACGATCTAGTAATAGGTATATCATTTAAAATGAGTCAAGCGATTTCGTTGGGAGATCTTTTGTTAACAGTTTTCTCTTCCATTACTAAGCATCACGGCAGCGCCATATCTATGCTTTGAGCGTCAAGGGTCACCTCAGGCTGGCATTCATAGTAAGAACTGCGAAGTTCTTCTGCCTTCGTTTCCACATCACTTGTTTCTATACCTACATCAGATTTATCTGAAACTTCATTTAGTACTCTTTCAAGGGAATATTCACGGCTACATCCTCTTCTTGTACTGATTTACACCTACTGTGCTGTTAAAATGATTATTAACAGCGGGGTGGAGAAAATCAATCATAACTGTGATAATGAAAATCAGTGACCCCTCTAGTGACAGTTGAGCCGTTCTTTATCATAAAGGTGGGGGAGTGGTGCAGAAGGTTCGCAAATAATTGTTAGGGTTTGTTGATAGTCAATACATAATGTTATAAAGCGATATTACTATTAATTTTTTTCCTATATCGTATTTCGATTCCCCCCCTGGCAGCAGCGTAATATGCCGCTCTGCAGCCTACAGAAAAGTTAAAAAACAAAATTAGGAGATATCATAAAAATAAAAACAGGAGATAAAACGGTGACTGATAAAAACTGGAACAAGGCGAAAAATTTCGAAGAGAATTTAAAAACAAAGGGTCGGTGATGCTGATTAAAACACATAGTAAACAGACAAACACAATTAAAAAACACGACGATGCTCTCGTTTCTGTTCGCAGCAGTTTAAAAACACACCTAGCGACAGTATGGTTTCCTTTCGCAACACTGACAGGGGACGCACAACACTGAACACGTACTTAAGACAGCACTATAGAGGAGGTACGGTGGCAGATGGGGTGGAGGGTTAACAAACCAAGATATATTTATGACAATAGCCTTGCTCGCTACACTGCTGGTGACGATTCTTTAACCCTCACTATACTAGTGTTTGGATCTGGGAGACCCAGAAGTAATATGCAGTAAGACCATCAACATTTGAAAATGCACTAATTCTTGCAATAAAGTGGGTGAAGAGGTAAGACTTGGCACACTTGCCAGAAATAACATGGTGATGCACTGAAACCAAACCTGAGTGCTAGAATCAGCCAAGAGATGGAGCTGAAAAAATAGCACGTTAGTAATTCCGAATGAGAATATTGTATAAATTGAGCGGTATGTTGACTTTACCTGACAACGCACTGTTCGTGAAGTTTGTAAAAGGTATGTGCTGCCTGCGATATGTAAGCTATAAGAGAATCTGAGACCAAAGAGCAGTGTTGACTGAAGTACGAACTGTGTAGCAGTAGCAGTAAGTTGTTGCTAGCGAGCAGTCGCCTGTATGCGCTTGTCAGTCCAGTCTGGTGTATCATGTTGGCTGGGCCGGTCGCGGTGCAGCGATACCGGAGCCTGAGTATTATAGTATAAGGTAAAAAGCAGCCTCGCGCATATCTAGTAATGTTATGTGAAATCCCATGTAAATCTTTTAAAAATGTCCAAATAATAATCGTCGTGATATAAAGTAATTTCTAACAAACATTCATTTCGATTTAAAGAATATACTAATTTCTTCAATCCATGATCATACCTATTGTTGCAAACAGTTGCTTCCTTTCATAAATGTATCGGCCAGCATTGCAGAGAGCTGTCCCGGAAAATTTTTATATAAGAGCAGATATATTCGCCGTTTTTACTGAGGTAAGAAATTTTGCTTTTTTTTATTCAGAATGATCTTACAGGGCCATGACGCAGCAGTGCTGTCGTCCAAAATTTACCAGGTTACTGAATTTATTTTTTATTACGAGGTTTAGGAATTTTTTCTGTTTCGAGCTTACATTAAATGGGAAACAAATTTTGTGTGGAGGTTAAATGTGAATGAATTTCTGTAGGGATGTTATAAATGAGAACCAAACTTGCTCTGAGCTTACACTAAAATTAGAATCATTAACCCAATAATATACATTTTATTTTTTTGTGGGGAGGTTACACTTGGCGACAACCGGCCAGGATCGTATTTCTTTGTGAATATCTGAGAAGTAGTCATACATGTGCTCTTATTTACTTAAATGTAGTTTGCATCTGGCGCAACGCATTTACTAATTTGTCACTTTTTCTTTCACAGATCATCGGCAATTTATTGCTCTTTGTTCTAATTGTGTTTGTTCCATTTCACTTTGACTTTGTTTCATTTCGTGCTTAATTTTGATTTGTGAAAAATACCGCGAAAAACTGTTAACAGTACATCGCGATGTGCAATGAGTGAAATAGCCGACTCGAATAATTTGACAGATAATAGTAGCGACACTCAGTCTAATAGTGATAATCCCCTAATTACAGATAATCAGTGCGTACCGATCACTAGTAATGATTTAAAATCTAATGATGAGCAAACAAATTCAACTATGTCCACAGTAAATGTAACAATTGATGACGCGGCACGTTCCAATACAATGAACGCGGCCCAGTTTGACACACCCGGTTTGCAAAATTTGAATTGTGAACAGATAAATTTTTCTCACGAAGATGATCAATGTAGTCAAAATACGTCAGATTTATTTGATTCCGATGTAGTGACCCACAGTGCACATCCGATTGGCAAACCTTTTCAAGAATTACAGAATGACCAAATGGTTACAGAAAACGTGACAAATGCAGATACACCAACACACAGCATAGAAAATAGAGTCGTTAATTTTGGCTTGGATCAAATTATGGCAGTATTGCTACAATCGCAGAAAGAACAAGAGAACAATTGCAAACAACTTAATGAAAAACTAGATAACAATTCCAAACTTTTGAATGAAAAACTAGACAGCAATTCCAAACAACTTAATGATAAACAAGACAACAAGTTCAAAGAACTTAATGAACAGAACAAACAACTTAGTGAACAGATTACAGCCGTTGCCGCGCAATGTCATGATACTATGGAACAATTACGTGAGGAGATTAAGGCTTGTGATAGGAACAGTAGTGAAGAAATTAGATCTGTTGTTCAAGAATTAAGTAGTACACATGCAGCCACAACTAAATTACTTAGAGATGAAATTAGTGCAGTCGCTAAACAATGCTCTGGAAACGCAACACAGTTACGCGACGAATTTAAATTAATGTCAGCAGAACTTTCACGCACACTGGATGCAAAAGTAGACGCGAAATTTGACCAACCGAACAGCCACATTGACGAACGTTTTAATTACCACCTACAAAACAGTGAAACGCGTTACCGTAAATTTATACAGGTACAAAATAAAGTAAAGCAACAAGTCATGGAAACAATTACTGCACAGAGACAGGAAGACAAGCGTAAATTGTTTACGAAAGCAAAAACGTACGTAGACAACAATATTGATACAGTATCAGACGAAATCCAACAGTTGAACACCGAATTGCATGATGAAATCTCTGATCTTAAAACAAAAACAGACACACACACAGTAGACTTTCAAACAGTGACCGACAGACTTGAACAATTAGAACTAATACAGGACCGCGATGCCATCAAAGCAGACGTTAAGAAATTAAACGAAACCACACGTAAAATACAAAAACAAATTAATGCCTGTGATACTAAAAACGATCATCAGGTAAAAGCACTGACTGAATAATTTGATGAATTGGCCTGTCGTGTTGACGTTATCGAAAGTATACATGACACCAAATCAGACGATACGTCACTAGTTTCGCTTAATTAAACACCCAAATTCCAAAATTTACAGCAGACAATCAGTGAGATAGGTTCGTTCAATAATACTTTACGTAAAAATTGTCACCTTTACAGCAAGAAGTGACAGAGATGAAAAATGTTTCAGGCTTTAATACCTCACAGTATACGCTACTCTCCGAACATTTGTCAGACTCACACAACCAGCATAATTTAGGTAATTTGCAGAGGGTACGTGAGTTAGATTCCGAACAATCACAGACAAATAGATTCTCATACAATCCTGAACCTGTTCAGACTTATAGAGACGATAATTTTGATTACAAGCATTTTCTATCCGTCAGAAAATTTAAAGAATTTAAAAATGACAGAACACAGATTCACCCATTGGACTGGATACAACAATTTAGCTTTGCTTTTCCACCGACTTGGCCCGTAACACATAAACTTGAATTTATTTGCAGTTTTCGGAAGGCGAACCGGCAACTCGTATGAGACCGATCGCGAGACAATGCTATTCGGTAGAAGAATTTCAGAATGCTTTTCTGTCAGCGTATTGGTCGAAGACGACACAGCGCGGAATCAACGATCGATTAATTAGTTTACCGAATTATGAAAACTCAAATTTGTCCACTGTCACGCAATTTTTTGAACACATGGTCCAACAAAACCAGTACTTAAGTGAGCCATACAGTGAATCTGCACTTATCCAATTATGTATTTCTAAATTACCACGATCATTAAGATTATCACTTTTAACAGGACAGCAGAAAGAAAATATTTCGGCATTTAGAGATCAGTTACAGCTTTTGGAAGTTCAGCAATCAGATCATTCCTTCATAAACAAAAATTTTTCACATCATAACCAAGGACAACTAACATACTGTAATTACGATCAGTCTCGCCATATCAATAGCAAAGGTAATAGACGGTCCAGGAACGACAACCATCAGAATTTTAGTAACAGACAAAATTTTAATTATCAGTATCGTCAAAATTAACAGCAACAGGAACCACATTTTGGTAACAAGAGACGCTTTTCACCGCGACAGCATCAAAGCCAGCCGGTTAGCATACCTAACCAACAATGTAACGTACAAGGTTAACCAAGCTTTAATGTTTCGCCGCCTACACGCATAGCGTCGGCTCCACCAAATAGTAACGCACCGCAACAAGGAAACCAGTACGTACAGAAAACACATCATTTCAATTCCTATCGCAACGCGCCGTATAGCAATGATTATCATGACAGACATAAAAATAATGAGCACAATTTTCAGCGTACGTTTAATAACAGTCGGTCTTATCAGCAGCAAAATCATACGCAACAACATATTATCATGAATGAACCAGAGAGTAGATATCATCCCGAACGTAATACGTCGGGAAGAAATAACAGAACAGTACAAATAGTGGAAATGCCACAGCATCCTCCCACAAATGAAAGCACGTCAGATAGAATTTGACTGAATACAGTACAGGGTGCATTTTCCAGCAACGCAAGCAATACTTCAGATACGCAGAATCTTGTTCACGAAAATCTTATTACTTTTGGCGATATCCGAGACACTCTTTTGCAGGAAAGACCAGTTATTCAAAAAACCAATTCACACCCTGTCATTGAAGTACAGATTGGATCATCTAAATTTTGATCAGTAATAGATTCTGGATCACCTATGTCAGTTATAAATGACGAAACTTTCAAAGAATGGAACAAAGAGAATACCTATCCTACGTTACCATTAGGCAAAACTAAAGTAAAAGGAGCAGTATCTCTTAAAGGAGTAGATGTAAAATTACAGGTACATTTATCATTTTGTATTGCAGGTCATACAATTCACTCAAATTTTTGGATTGTTCCCTTATTGACAACAGACGTTATTTTAGGTACGAATTTTCTGGTACAACACGACGCAATTATTGACTTTCAAAACCCCTACTTAATGTTAAAGGACGAAAATGTACAACTGGCTTTAGAATATCAGCACTCTTTATCTGCAGAAGAACAAACAATTAATTGTACAGAGGTTATTTCCGCATCCCGTATCATTGACTGTCTTTCCACATTGTTCACTGATTCGTACGTACACAACTATAATACTCCAGACAAAGCCGACTATGACGTTATGCAAATGATTTCTGATAAAGTTAAACAGAGCAGTGCAAATACAGACTACGAACGCACGCAACTACGCAAAATTCTTTTACAGCAAGATCCAGTTTTTGACAACGTCCCTGCTACTATGTCCAGTTTTATGTATGAATTTCAAGCTAAACAGCACGACACATTTAAAGCCAAACATTATCCCATTCCGTATACTCACAGAGAACAAGTTAAGAAAGAATTGCAAGCTATGCTTGACCAAGGAAATATTGAACCGGCAGTTGGTCCGTACATAAACCCACTCCGTATTGTTAAGAAAAAGGATGGTTCACTTCGCTTCGCACTCGATTCGCGTCACATCAACAACATTATTATTAATGAAACTGATCGCCCACAGACACTAGAAGAACTTCAACAGAAATTTCATGGTACTGCTGTTTATTCCACATTACATTTGAAATCGGGATTTTGGCAAATTCAGCTCCATCCGAACTGTAGAAAGTACACAGCCTTTCTCTGTTTCCGTGACTGTTACCAGTTTTGCAAATTACCGTTCGGTTTAACAATTTCTTCAGCAGCATTTATTCGCGGTTTGAATATTATACTTCCGACAGAACTTAAAGACAGAATCACAACGTATGTAGACGACATTCTTATTGCAGAAGCCAACTGGTCTGAACACAATCTGATTCTTGAACAACTGTTACGAACTTTTCATGCACAAGGACACACAGTTAATATCAGTAAATCAACTTTGGTAAAACTTCCATAAATTTTCTTGGACATGTAATTTCAGCAGAGGGCATTGTGCCTGACCCGGAAAAACTTCAAGCTTTACGTGACATTACTGTTCCTACGACGATGATACAAATACGCAGCTTTTTGGGTTTAATTAACTTTTTTGTAAATTTATTCATTACTCTGCTTTAGACACCCCTAGATTATGTCAATTGACGGGTAAAAACACTATTTGGTCCGGGGATAGGCAAACACATACTGATTTTGTGAATCTGAAAGAAGCTTTGTTGAATGCACCACTTTTATCACATCCAGATCTTACTAGAAAGTTTTCCATTGCCACCGATAGTTCTAACACCGCTTTAGGCGTACACATTTTTCAGGAAATTGAAAACGGTACTACAGTAATTAAAAACATCGCCTTTGCGAGTCGCATTCTGTCACCTGCTGAACGCAATTATTCTGTCACAGAACTTCAAACATTATGTGTTCTATGGGCATTTACGAGATTTCGCCATTTTATTTATGGAAGACATACGACCGTTTACACAGATCATAGAGCTCTGCAGTTTTTACTTTCCGCTAAATTTACACACAACAGATTAAGCAGATGGAAACTTTATTGACAGGAATTTTATTTTACAATTGTTGACATTCCCGATACACAAAATATTGTAGCAGACGCACTATCCCGTTCTCTCAGCAACAATCAGCAATACATCGCAACCAACTTCTACAAAGCAAATTTCTGCGTCATGTATAGTCAACAAGTTGCATTTGAAAATTTCATTTCGGCGTCATTACGAGACATAGCACAAGAGCAGAGTAAAGTCAACGTATGGAAAGAAATTAAACACCTTTGGCAAGACAGGAATAATGTTACCATTAGAAACCATTACACTGTACGCAATAACATTCTGTTACGCCGCTCTCACCCTGACAGCAACAATTGGTTACTATGCATTCCTGATGATCTTGTTAACAAATTAATTTGATATACTCATAAGTTACCGACATTACGGAGCCAGAAAATGTTTTCTTATACTGAGATAGAACTGTTACTTTGCCAACATGGAGAAACGTATTCGACGAGTTTTAACGTCATGTAAAATCTGCCAGAAAGCTTAAGTCAGATACGACTTCACATATTCCTCCGTTACATCCCATTGTACCTGTTAAATTGAGACACATGGCCGCTGTAGACATTTTTGGTCGAATTCCCAGAACTAATAGAGGTTTTTGCTACATCTTTGTCGCTGTTGAACTCACTTCGAAATTTGTTACGTTCACTCCGTTACGCAAAGCTACTGCTAAATCTGTTTCGAAAGCATTTGTAAAATATTTTCTATTTCATGTAGGATATGTTTTGAAAGTAATTTCCGACAATGGATCACAGTTTCGATCTGCTATATGGACACGTATGTTACGAGCTAGAAACATTTCTCCGATCTATATATCCAGGTACCATGCCTCTTCGAACCCTTGTGAACGACTAATGAAAGAGTTTCGTAAACTGTGTGGAATATACTGCCATAAAAAACGTATTGATAGGGATACACACATACTGTCATTCTAGGATATAATTAACTCCATACCAAATGAATCTACTATGCTATCTCCGACTGCTATAATGAAAAATGTTGAACCACCTAACAAAATTAAAGAATTAGTATCCTTTCCTACATCTCGTCGACTACGACACCATGAAATAATTGACATTGCGCTGAACAACATCAAACGTGCCGCAGAGCGCCGGAGAAGACAGCAAAAACAGGTTTGTACACGCCGTGACTTTCACATTGGACAGAAGATATTAGTACGCACACATTATTTATCTGACAGAGGAAAGAGTAGATGTAGTAAATTTGAGCTTGTATACGCAGGTCGAAATCGAATTCGCAGCATTCCTCACCCCAAAGTAGTACACGTCGTAACTGTGAGAACCAGAAAAAGTAAAGGCAATCACCATGTCTCCAATATTAAACCCTTTATTGAATGAACATAATTTATGATTTATCACATTACAATGCCATTTCCTGATTTTTATATGACCACTTATACAATTATATTTATATGAAAACTTACTGATGATTATCTTATTTTTTCTTGGCAAGTGCCCGGCAAAGTAAGGTTAGCAGGTTGCTTTTCTTGTCGTTATATATCAGACCGTGCAAATTTTTCCAGATAAACTTACATATTTTATGACCAATTATGCAATTCTATCTAGTGACATATTAATTTTATCAAATTCTTTCTCCATTAAAGTTTTCAACTCTCGCCTCTATCAACTACACAACATACAAGCTGAACACAAAGAAAGTCATTTCTTGTCGTTACACATCAGACCGTGCACATTTTCCATTTTTCATGTGTGTATGATTGTTTACCTGTTTTTTTGTATGCACTATGAAATGTTTAAGATGTAACAAACACCAGTTGACTTTGACATTTTGTCTTATCATATCTCAACATCGTGACTATTTTACATTTTTTTGCTACTACATTATGATAATCTGTGTACATTTTTGCACTTGCACACTGTCTATGTTTTTGACATAATACGTTTTCTGTCATGCTATGCTGTATGCTTAATTATATCACTAGAAACCAGTCTTTATTTAATGGGTATATGATTTAAATGCAAGACATTAATCATTGTTCATCATTTTCCGATAGCAATAACGTGTAAAAGAGATAAATTAAACAAACCACAGTGGATTACTATGAAATGGGAATTTCACCTTCGGAAAGAATGAAAGAAGATGCAATTCCTCGTCATGAAGAGTAAATGGATCAGAATTAACAAGCATTAACAAGAATATACTATACACATCGTATGATAGCAGCCTTAACTAATTTTTTCTTTCAGAATACGAGGCGATTGATGCAAGTTGTCAGACAGAACTACACATCTTAGTTTTAGTGATGAAATATGCTAGAAATAAGAAACTCTATACTATGAATAGTTATAAGAAGTAAATGGTAATATGAATAATGGATAATGAAGTGTCTTTTAGCAGATGATAATGAATGGTGATGAATATGCTAATATGAATAATGAAGTTTTTCTTTGTAGGTGATAATAGTAATGAAGTTATGGTAATATGAATAACGAAAATTTTCCTTGCAGATGAGAATAATGATGAAGTTTATGTATTTACTATTAGTTAAGAGATGCTATGTAGTTATTTAAGTATTTGTTGCAGTTCGTTTTGGCAGTATGTCTTATATTGCATGGTATAATGACTGAATGTTTTGGAAAGGACAGCTAGAGTACATACATATTGAGTACACATTTCATTACCCGTTAATTCGAAGTTCACTACTTTTCAGCATAATATGCGTTTCTTCTTTCAGCTTCATAATCCATTTGTATTTTTTCCAGGAGAAGCTATTCATGAAATTAATGTGCTATAAGCAGTTAGTCATTAAACCTGTTCTAGTACTTGCATTTTTTGACCAATTTGTGTGTGTCATTCATGAATGTGATCACATATACTCTATTTGTTTCATAACCTTGCTACAGCTGACTCATGACGAATGACGTTACCTATCCTCATTTGTAGCAATAAGTCAAAAGCAAATATTTTCATGCCCCATCAATTAATTATCGATCCCAACGCAATGCATTGCCAGCACAAAAAATAATGTACCACCACTCCCAAGTAATGCTACCAGTTTAAGAGAGTTCTGAGTAATACTGAATGATGTTTTCTAACCACAGACCTTGAGTAATAGTTACAGTGTGTTACATTTTCAATATGTCCTATGTCACTTGAATGATGAGTTCTGAGTAACAGTGAATGATATTTTGTAATAATGCATACATGCTATGCCAATAATAACTGTAAATAATATTTTTGTTATACTCTATAAATGCTACGCCAATAATTAACTCTCATTTTGAATGATGACTTCTGATGATTTGTCACTGGCCAAAGAGTGCCAATAATTATTTTAAATATGTTGTATGTCACTTGAATGATGAAAAATGTTTTGTAGTATTCAATACTTGTATATGTTTAGTAACTGGCCAATGAGTGCCAATACTTATTTTAAATATGTTATATGTCACTTGAATGATGAAAAATGTTTTGTAATATTCAATACTTGCTATATGTTTACTAACTGGCCAATGAATGACACTGTTTCTTATATTTTAAATTTGTATTATGTCACCTACATGCCATTATATATGAATACCAGTAGCTAGATGCTACACTCGTTAGCTCCTGTTTTGAATGATGACTTCTGATGGTTTGTACTGGCCCATGAGTGCCAATGATTACTATAACCAGGTGAATTATATTAATACTATGCCATTCACTAGCTCCTGTTTTGAATGAGGACTTCTGATGGTTTTTAACTGGCCAATGAGTGCCAATGATTACTATAACTAGATGAATTATGTAAATGGTATGCCATTAATTAACTCTTGTTTTGAATGGTCACTTTTAATTATGTATAAAAATGGTTTGTAACTGGCCAATGAGTGCCAATGTTCACTGTAACCAGATGATTTATGAACATTATTCTGTAATACCTCATACATAGTACAGAAGTGTTCAGTAACTAGGCAATGAGTGCCAACAATTAGTCAAATTGGTAGATACACTAGTGTAATTCTCAATGATTACTAGCATGAGACTTAGTGTCCTTCACCTTGTGACCTAATTACAAAAAATTATTGCAATAGATGTTTGTCCTCTCTACCCTTATGACCATGGACCACTATATTTGGTTTCTGCACTAATTCTACGTTGGTGAATGAGTGTGGTGTTGACACATCATGGTGTCCACCACCTTGAACAATGGAGATGTTATTATGGTTCCACTGTTTGGTGTACCTAATGTACTACCAAAATGATAACATGGAATATTAATACGTCATTTCAGTGTCTTGGCTACAATGATTATTACTTCAGGGAAGAAAACTTCAGATTCTTTCACTTGGTGTTGTGCTTCTGTAGAAAGATATGGACTTTCAGTGCAGCTACATGCAACCTAATGTGCTACAACTATGATGCAATCCTTCCCTTTTTATCCTACTTCCAGTAAAATGGTAAAAAATATGCTACAGTGCGTATGCACTTTATGCCATTTGTTAATATGATTTATACTCATTGCGTAAACATTTTGTCATTGCTTGATATGTTCTGTACTACAGTGTGTATGCACTTTATGTCATTTGTTAATATAATTTGTACTCATTGCGTATACATTTTGTCATTGCTTGATATGTTCTGTACTCAGTGCATGTGCACTAAATTTCATTTCATGTTATGCACTTATACATATGTATATACTCTGTGACTGTCAACTTAGTTAATTAAGTGGATTTTAGAAAAAATTGTTGCTCATGGCAAGTCCAATTGACTCACCATCACTGCCAAATTTTTGCCCCCTCACCCCCCCCCCCCAGTGGAGGGTTATGTAAGATGTATGTGCTGCCTGCGATATGTAAGCTGTAAGAGAATCTGAGACCAAAGAGCAGTGTTGACTGCAGTACGAACTGTGTAGCAGGAGCAGTAAGTTGTTGCTAGCGAGCAGTCGCCTGTCTGCGCTTGTCAGTCCAGTCTGGTGTATCTTGTTGGCTGGGCCGGTCGCAGTGCAGCGATGCCGGAGCCTGAGTATTATTGTATACGGTAAAAAGCAAACTCGCGCATATCTAGTAATGTTATGTGAAATCCCATGTAAATCTTTTAAAAATATCCTAATAATAATCTTCGTGATATAAATTACTTTCTAACAAACATTCATTTCCATTTAAAGAATTTACTAAATTCTTCAATCCACGATCATACCTATTGTTGCAAAAGAAAAATCAGTTGCTTCCTTTCATAAATGACAAATCTATCGGTCAGCATTGCACAGGGCTGTCCCGGAAAAAATTTATATAAGAGCAGATATATTCGCCGTTTTTATTGAGGTAAGAATTTTTGCTTTTTTTTTTTTTTTATTCAGAGAGATCTTACAGGGCCATGACGCAGCAGTGCTGTCGTCCAAAATTTACCAGGTTACTGAATTTATTTTTTATTACGAGGTTTAGGAATTTTTCTGTTTCGAGCTTACATTAAATGGGAAACAAATTTTGTGTGGAGGTTAAATGTGAATGAATTTCTGTAGGGAGGTTATAAATGAGAACCAGTTTTGTTCTGAGCTTACACTAAAATTAGAATTATTAACCCAATAATATTCATTTTACTTTTTTGTGGGGAGGTTGCAAGTTTTACTGTTAGAATGGAGAATCCGCCACTGTAATTTTACGATGGTATCGCCATAAGAATGATATTCGAACGAGTAGAGGTCTTCTAACATATGTTGTGGGTTGGCAGGAGAGCCAACACCGGGTACTAGAGGAAGCCGAAAGGCACGCATTTTTGCTCAGGCAGGCTGGCGTGAGGTCTGGAACAGGACAAGGAAATTAGACTTTAGAAAAAACTGACGTAGCTGGTGGAATACTTAACTTTAATCCATTAATGATGTGCGTCGCCCTTGACGGTACATGATTACAGTATCAATAGTAACTGGTACTGGCGCCTTGCTAGGTCGTAGCAAATGACGTAGCTGATGTCTATGCTAACTATCGTATCGGCAAATGAGAGCGTATTTTGTCAGTGAACCATCGCTAGCAAAGTCGGTTGTATAACTGGGGCGAGTGCTAAAAGTTTCTCTAGACCTGCCGTGTGGCGGCGCTCGGTCTGCAATGATTGATAGTGGCGATACGCGGGTCCGACGTATACTAACGGACCGCGGCCCATATAAAGGCTACTACCTAGCAAGTGTGGTGTCTGGCGGTGACACCACATACCTCCCCCGCAAATCGGCGTATGGTTGTGGTATAAGGCTTCCGCCCGCCGTGGGGAGGCCTCATGTAGACGTATACGACGAGCTGGGGAGCCTAACAACAGGCGTGGCTGTGCCACCCGCACCCTGCCATTCGGTCCATGGGGAGCTAAGAAACGCCTGAAAACCTGCTCCAGGATGCACGCCAACATGCGGTGTATGTGCCCGCAGAGAGACAGGAGTGGCCGAAGTGTCGACCTCCATCGGGCCGGGGCACCCGACGGGCGAAGACGACATATGGTCCGGAGTGGGCAAGAGTTCCTTGTCGGAGGACAACCGGTCATGGGAAACGATCGGCGGCGCGTGACCCAGGGAGGTTGCAGGGCTGTTGCAGCGACGCGTCCACTGCGGGCGTCGCCGGCGGGAGGAAAGGCGGCGACGGCGGCGGCGACGACGGCGGCGGCGGCGGCGGCGGCGGCGCGTCGCCATGGGTCAAAATGGAAGGCAGTGTCGGTAACACCTGGGGCTGAGGCGAGCCAGTAGATGGATCCCCAGGGCGCGGACCGGTCGGCACCGTCGCTGAAAGCAGACGGGGAGCGGCAGATCCCGTGCGACGACAGAGGCGCAGCTGATTGAGATGCCGACGCACCTCACCAGAGGCCCCCAAAACCAGATACATAGCGCGGCCGAGGCAGCGAAGAATGCGCCCTTCGAGCCAAAGCCGTGATCCTCGATAGCGGCGGTAGTAGACAACGTCGCCTGGGGCAAAAGCAGGTGTTTGCCGCTGCACAGGAACCTGATGCGGCGGATGTAGCAAAGACATCATGGTGCGATGAGGGCGACCGTGAAGTAACTCAGCCGGCGAGCGACTATCTCGGGGCTGAGAGCGATACGAGGCCAAAAAGGGCAATAACGCGTACTCCCGAGAATGCGACGCTTTCAACTTCAACATCTGTGACTTGAAAGTCCTGACCAATCGTTCGGTGGCACCGTTTGACTGTGGCGAAAACGGCGCGGACGTCATAAGTTGAATACCATTGGCCTTGCAGAATGACTGAAATTCTGCGGACATGAATTGTAGGCCATTGTTGGAAAAAATAGTCTGTGTAAGACCTTCAATGCAAAAGATAGCAGATAACGCTTGGATGGTGGCAGATGACGTCGTGGAAGACATCCTGAAAACAAAAGGAAAATTACTGAATGAATCTACAACAACCAACCATCGAGCATTCCAGAATGGACCAGCAAAAACGATGTGTAAGCGTTGCCAAGGGGAAGTGGCATTTGGCCATGCAAAGAATTTCCGCGGTGGTGCTGATTGTTGTTCGGCACACACCATGCAAGAAGAGCACATATTCGTAATCGCGGCATCGATTCGGAACCAAGTACAGTGCTGACGAGCAAGTTGTTTCTTTCTCACTATACCCCAATGTCCTTGGTGGCGAAGCAGTAAGACAGAGGAGTGTATCGAACGTAGTACCACAACCCTGGACTGATTATCATCTGAACGCAACAGCAAAACACCACGTCGTACAAAATGTCTCTCCCGGTGAGCAAAAAGTCGGCGAATCAACGTATCCCCGATCTGTGACTTTGACAATTGCCATTGCGTAACAACAAAACGCAGAACGGCAGCAAGGACAGGGTCGGCAACTGTGGCTGTAACTACACGACAAAAATCAATCGGAAACGAGTCGACCACGTCATCGGTTTCCAAATCAATGAACATGCAAGCAAGTTTGGAGGAATCGAATGCTCTATCCTCAGCAACAGGCAAACGGGATAACACATCGGCGTTTCCGTGCTTAGCAGTGGCCCGATATCGTGGAGCGGTACTGCGAGAGGAAGATAGACCAGCGAATGAATTTCTGCGCAGTACGTGGAGGTACAGGCTTGGTCGGATGATAAAGCGATGTCAAAGGTATGTGGTCTGTGATGATGGTAAAGTGACGACCATACAAGAAATCATGAAACTTTGTAACACCAAATACGAGAGCCAATGCTTCTTTCTCGATCTGTGAATAATTTCGTTGCGCAGACAAGAGAAATTTGGACGCAAAGGCAATAGGGCGATCGTGCGAACCATCTTTGTGCGCAAGCACAGCACCGATCCCGAAATCCGATGCACCCACCACCAACAAAAGGGGCTTCCGGGGATCTAGTGGCGTAAGTCAAGTATCGGAAAGAAACGCCGATTTCAACTGGCGAAAGGCGCGTTCGCATTCCGTCGTCCAGTCGAACGGAACACCTTTACGGCGTAAGCGATGAAGCGGAGCTGAAATGGAAGAGGCATGGGGAACATATTTGTTATAGTAATTTATTTTTCCCAGCACACTCAGTAGCTGATTCAAATTCTGCGGCAAAGGCAAGTCGTGTATGGCACGGAGGTGCTCTGGATTGGGATGTATGCCTTGGGCATTGAGTACATGTCCCAGATAGAGTAAGTCAAGAGCAAAAAACACACATTTGTCCTTCCGCAAGCGAAGACCATTTTGTCGCAAGACCTGAAATAATGTTCTGAGATTGGCCAAATGTTGTTCTTCCGTCTTTCCGGAGATCACAATATTGTCCAGATAGTTTGCTACAGTAGGGACCGACGCACAAACAGTTTGTAGATATTGCTGAAACAATGCAGGGGCGGATGCACACCCGAATGGCAGTCGTTTGAATCGGTACAAACCAATATGCGTGTTAACCACCAATACGCGCTGGGATTCTTCGTCCACCGGTATTTGCAAGTACGCATCTGCTAGGTCCTACTTCGAAAAATATTTACCCGGGCACAGTTTGTCAAAAAGATCTTCCGGGCGGGGTAAAGGAAAACTTGCAGTCACTAGCTGTGGATTCACCGTTGCCTTGAAGTCCACACAAAGTCTCAATTTTCCGGAAGGTTTTGGCAAAATTACTAAGGGTGATGCCCAGAGAGAAGCCTGCACACGCTCAATTACACCTTGTGATTCCAAAGCGTGTAATGTTTTTGCGACCTCATCACGCAATGCGTGGGGAACATTGCGCGCTCTGAAAAATTTAGGTTGCACGTTTACTTTCAGTACCACATGTTCTTTATAGCTCTTAGCGCAACCGAGGCCCGGTGCAAAAATGTCTGCAAATTCTTCACATAGACGAGAAACACTGTCTGAAGGCCAGTCTGGTTAACTGATAGGACCTGATTTACTATAGACAACTTAAACAACTGAAATAAATCGAAATCAAACAAGTTCATCGCAGAAGAAGAACGAAGGACGTAAAATGACACAAGTTTTGTTTGTCCCATGTATGTTGCAAGAAGGCTGCACTGTCCTAACACAGGGATCTTGTGACCTGAATAGGTAGTTAACTTATCAGTTGCGGCACGCAACGGAGGTGTGCCCAGCAATTTGTAAGTGCCTTGATTGATCAGTGAAACTGCAGCCCTGGTATCGAGCTGGAATGGTATCACTTTGCCGTTAATGTCCAAGTCCACAAAAAGTTTATTGTCCTGCTGACGACAAGAGCGACTGTCTCGTGCAACGTGAACTGACACTGGTACAAAATCACTTGCGACTTGACGGTAATGCCGGTGACGTCGACGCACACTATTTGTGGGACGAACACAGTCACTGTTAGAGAGAGTGGCACTTGGCGGAGTGGCATGAACTATATGAATTTCCATGGGCGAAGTGTCGCGAGCCTTAGTACCCTTGGTTCGATTCCGATTCCGGCGTGAAGCAAAGGGCCTGGAATGGTTTTGAGTTTCCAATCTGAGCTTTTTCTGGCAAACACTTTGAACATGTCCTTTTTTATTACAGTAAAAGCAAATAGCTTGGCGTGACGGGCTATTCCCACGCGAATGTCTAGTAGCACACCGCGGGCATGATATTAGCACATCATTTGCTTGCCGGCGCGGTACACGTGGCGGCAGAAGCGCGGTCGGGCCCCGAGGACTGTTTCTGTTCCGTGCAGCTCGCCCGGCGTGCCGGTTAAACTGACACACGGGTGGCGAAGTTTCAAATTATTTCTGAGCAAAGTTAAGTGTGTCCTGCCGATCCAATGTGTCCATCACTTGTTGAAGGGAGGGATTAAGTAGTTTCAAAATCTGTTCCCTTATACGAACATCCGAAACGTTCTGTGCAATTGCATCACGTACCAGAGTATCTGAATAAGGATGTCCACATGGACACTCAAAAGCACAATCCCTAGTAAGGCCTTGCAAGGTTGCAACCCACTCCCGATTAGTCTGACCTGCCGCAGGTTTTGTACGAAAGAAGGTATACCGTTTGGCAACTACATCGACTGATTCTTTGAAATATGCATCTAAAGCAGACAAAATTTCGTCGTTAGACAGAGTTGCTACGTTGCGTTGGGGAAATAATTTGACTGTCACACGGTACATGTGCACCACGACGGAGGACAATAAAAAAGGATGCCGCTCGTTACCTTGAATTCTGTATGCGGCGAGATGGAATCCAAATTGGCGTGACCACTCCGTCCAGCTTTCCAGTGCCGCATCAAAAGGACGAAATGTCGGTGCAACTGCGTGTTGTGGCTGGGTTGGCGGTGGAGCGGTGGCTGCCGCATCGTTTTGCATTGCACGTTGACCCTGGATGAGCTGTCCAAGGGCATCCAGTAAGGCCTGTGTCTGCTGATTCTGTAAGCGATAAAATTCGGACGGTACATCTGGAGATGGTGGCGAAGCCATTACACAAGTAAATCAGGGCAGTATAGTTACGAACACGGTGTTGCCTCGTCGCCAATGTTGTGGGTTGACAGGAGAGCCAACACCAGGTACTAGAGGATGCCGAAAGGCACGCGTTTTATCTCACGCAGGCTGGCGTGAGGTCTGGAACAGGACAAGGAAATTAGACTTTAGAAAAACGGACGTAGCTAGTGGAATACTTAACTTTAATCCATTAATGATGAGTGACGCTCTTGACGGTACATGATTACAGTATCAATAGTAACTGGTACTGGCGCCTTGCTATGTCGTGGCAAATGACATAGCTGAAAGCTCTCGGCAAATGAGAGCGTATTTTGTCAGTGAACCATCGCTAGCAAACTCGGTTGTACAACTGGGGCGAGTTCTAGGAAGTCTCTCTAGACCTGCCGTGTGGCGGCGCTCGGTCTGCAATGCCTGATAGTGGCGACACGCGGGTCCGACGTATACTAACGGACCGCAGCCGATTTAAAGGCTACCACCTAGCAAGTCTGGTGTCTGGCGGTGACACCACAGCATATGTCTCTTATAGAATCGCTTCTTGAAAAGCACTCCGTCTTCAGGCCACTAGTGGCCCATCGGGACCATCCGACCGCCGTGTCATCCTCAATTGAGGATGTGGGTAGGAGGGTCATGTGGTCAGCACATCGCTCTCCCAGTCGTTAGGATGGTTTTCTTTGACCAGAGCTGCTACTATTCGGTCGAGTAGCTCCTCACTTTGCATCAGGAGACTGAGTGCACCGCGAAAAATGGCAACAGCGCATGGCGGCTTGGATGGTCACCCATCCAAGTGCCGCCCACTCCCAACAGCGCTTAACCTCGGTGATCTGACGGAAACCGGTGTACCCAGTGCTGCAAGCTCGTCGACATCGCTTCTTGAAAAAAGTAATATACGAGGGTCACTCCAAAAGAAATGCACACTATTTTTTCTAAATCCATCTTTTATTCTACATGTTTGAAAGTTTTACAGTATGTAGATACATCCTTTAGCAACAATATTTTCATTTCTCCACATAATTTCTATCCCTCTCAACTGCCTTACGCCATCTTGGAACCAGCTCTTGTATACCCACACAGTAAAATTCTGGACCAACCTGTTGGAGCCACTGTTTGGCAGTGTACACAAGGGGGTCATCATCTCCAAACTTTGTTCAACGAAGAGAGTCTTTCAGTTAACCGAAGAGATGATAGTCACATCGAGTCAGGTCAGGACTATAAGGCGGGTATTTCAGTGTTGTCCATCCGAATTTTGTGATCGCTTCCATGATTTTTTGACTGACATGCCGTGCATTGACGGGCAACAGCAAAACATCCTGCTTTTGCCGATGTGGTTGAACACGACTCAGTCGAGCTTGAAGTTTCTTCAGTGTCGTCACATATACATAAGAATTTATGTTGGTTCCACTTGGCATGATGTCCACAAGCAAGAGTCCTTCGGAATCAAAAAATCGATGCGTCTGTCAGCAGTCGCCAATTCCTTAACTCTCTGCACATTGTCTGTATTGTACGCAGTTAGAGGCCTGCCGCTGCGAGGACAATCCTCAATATTACCGAGCCCGCTTTCATCGCGTAGCCTGCTTGGCCTATGACTAACTGTACTGCCATCGACAGCACCATCTCCATACACCTTTTTCAACCACTTGTGGATGTTTCCCACTGTCTCGTTTTCACAGCACAGGAATTCTATGACAGCACGTTGCTTCTGGCGAACGTCAAGTGTAGCAGCCGCCTTGAAGACATGCTGTGACGGCGCCACTTACGGGAACAGGTTGAACTAAGTTTGAAGACAAGCGGGAAGGTTGTATCTACGCACTGTAAAACTTTCACACATGCAGAATGAAAACTGTATTATTACAAAAATAGTTTGCATTTCTTTTGAAGTGACCCTCGTAAGTCAAATTATCGATATGTAACTACATTGGAACTGCTATACGGGCTCATAGAATTGTAATTACTATTGTCTCTGTATTGTAGTATATAAGAAAAAGATTTCTTTGTTTTACGCTCTTGTCTTTTTCTTTGACTTCTGTGGCTGGTTGGTTCTGATGTCCTATCTGACGGTCGCATATAGATCACGGTCTGTAAATTATTATTTCAATTGCATGTAGTGTCATGATAATTTTTGTTAAATATGTATGCAAATAGCTTAGTAGTATGTGTTGTTTGTTAGTAGCAAAAAGTACGTTCTCTGACCCCTACCTTGTACTAAACGTTCAAAAACATTCTGAGCAAACCCAGCCCCTCGAAACTACAGTTCAAGGGTTCCAAAGGGATATTAGGCCACAGTGACGAAGCTAATTATCAGAGTCTACTAAGTTATTTTGAATGTCTTCTCAACTGTGAGATTCCAGAGACCGCATTCTTTTTGGAGCAAATCCAGACATGAACTCAGATTCGTCTCCACTCAAAAACGAAGAAATTAGAAAGATCAACCAACACTGACAGACAACAAGGTAGAGGATGATAACCTGATAACTACTGAACTGTGGAAACATGCAGGGTATAAGACAATCTAATTGTTGCTGCAATTCAAGAGAATTTGAAAGCGAAAAATTTGCGAGTTGGTGGATCTCAGCCATATTTCACCCACTACGTCAGAAACTGTAAGAAATATACGTGACAGCTCACGTAACCTCTCTCTGCTGCTAACAAAGTTACAAGGTCCTCTTAAAGTCTTTTCAGAACAGGGCGGAACAACAGATCTGTCCACAAATGGGAAAATACGGAGTTTTTGGGAAGAGAGCATCATGTACTGAATAGATTACGAATGCGAAGCAAAGCCTTTCATATCTAAAACTCAAGGCAGGAAGGTGTACGACTCAATTTATTTCACTAACCTGTTTCAAATTCTTGAAGAGTTTCGCTTATACGGGACAAAAGTTATTATCCAGAAAATCCTCATCAATGCACTTTTAATATAAAATTAAGAGTAGAGATACCTGATGGCCCTGAAATGAGGGCAGAAGTGAGACAAGGAGATGGACTGCCGCCTCCGTTCTTCAGCTACGTTCTAAAACAGGTCATCTGTAAAAGGCGAAAGGAAATGAACAAATCAGGGGAAGAAAAAGGTATTAGGGTAGGGTACAAGAATTTTAAGCTTAAAGACGACTATATAGCCTTTGCATATAACCTAGCTATCTTTCCAGACTCCACAGATACGGCATCAAAACAACTTCACCGACCGAAAACACGGGCAACGAAGGCATCTTTGGGGGGACACACTTGTGTCAAGCAAATCTACTCCAAGAGAAGTCAAAGTGGAGAAGGAAAAATTAAGCAGGTACAAAAGTTTAAATACGTAGGTGAATGGGTATAGACTAAGCTATCAGAGAGAGAAGCCTTCACGTCACGTATCAACAAAACTCAAATGGCTTGCTAATTAATTTAAGGTATCTACAATAAGAGATAATACTGCACTGTTATTCAATCGTACGCTATACATTGCGGCAGAGACTGTTCAAATGAACGAGAGATATCTAATGGAGAAATTGGAGCCCAAGAAAGATTTTGAGAAAATACTGGATCCAGTCAAAGGAAATAGCGAGTACAGAGATATCACAACAAGAACTGTATATGCCCGTGGAGAAGGTATGTGGCACTTTTCGCAATATGAGGACTGTTTATTATGGCTACGTGACATGAATGAGCCCAGGAAGAATATAAAACCAGATATCAATCTACTTCCAAGTGAATATAACCAAAGAGGCCTGGTCCACAAATGTTGAAATAGTTATGCAAGAACTTGAAATTTGTCCTGAAATATGCAAGAGCGCCATCAGCTTAAGGAAGAGCTACAACAAGAAAACAGGTTTTCAGGAGAAGCCAAAGCTGAAGACAGGGAAAGCGTGAACATAAGAGGAAGAGAACGACAGCAAAAATGAATGCAGGAACACCGAGAAAGCTCGAGAAAAGAGACAGTTGAAGTGACGTGATCCGTAGTTGACCCAAAGAAAGACCCCCCTTAAAGTTTCACAATTTTTCATCCCCAAACTTCTCGGAAGATTAACTTGTAACTTTGCATGCCTTTACAATTGTTCGTGAGCTACCAAGAAAAAAAGTTTCTGATCATTGAAACCAAAACTTCAAAAACCTAGTAAATGGCCCTTTTGGGTACGTGTTGTACCCAATGAAGCTACCCTATGCAGCCCAATGTGTGGGAAACGAACTGGAGACAGTGAAATGCTCAATAAACAGTCTGTGCTGGCGTAAGCTGTCGGCAGCACACCGGTCGGCGAAGATGACGCGCGAAGTCGATTAGTAGGTGCTGGAACAAGCATGTTTATCATGAGGGAGGCCAGAGACAGACCGACAAGCAACACGCCTCAAACGCCCACTTGACAGCGTCTATTTAGGCCGCTGGTACTGACAGGAGGGCCTCACTCACTCACTCAAACATCCCGTTTATCGTCTGTCAGTGTACTCGCAGAGCGGGTTTAGTTTGCCACAGGCTACAACAGTACATAGCGACCAGATTAGTGATTACAGCGGGACTAATTTATCTCAACCAGAAGTGTGACATTACATCAGTCTGCATGAGGACTATTGCTAATGAACTTGTACCACAACACAGGGACTCTGTTCCAGTTAACTAAGGTTTCCAGTTCATGCAAATAAAGAACCATGTTAATGCACGTGTGTATTTGTGTTGTAGACAAAGGATACCAACCACCCATAATAACATCCTCTCTCTTGCTTCCTTGCGGTACAAGACTCTACACAGTCAAAGAAAGTTGATTATATATTAAGAGAAAAGCAGGAGGAAAAATTGAGATTTTTCCCACTTAGACTTGAGTGACACTGTTTCGCAGTAGGACACATATAGTTTTCAGCAGTGTCTCCCTTGTCGAACCTAGCGAAAGCTCAAACATATTCTGACAAGTTCTCAGTACAGATTAAACAATACCACTGTGCAGATGCACCCTTTTTAAGGTACTGCGGCTTGCTTGAGAGATTCTCCGTGACTTGGCCTTATTGTCCTGAACACACACTTTCGACCTTTCAGCACAGTTTTTTGCCACTTCTAACAAACCCATCACGTAATACCGGCTTCAGAAGTACTACTAGCATGCTTCAAAAGAATCACCAGTTGATAAATACTCCAGTGCTTGGGGAAACCCTCCAGACACGAAGATTCAAGTCTGTCACAGAATAACGTAAAATATGGCGACTCATCTTCTCTTTTGTCACCAGGACACTAATACCGATCTTGTAGGTGCTGCCATCCGACTAATTTGACACAAAATTTGTAAAATTAAGGAGCAGAGGATAGGGGTGGTTGGCCCTGTTGGCTTTCATTCAGTCCCTTGTTGACTAATTTGTTGTGGCAGTTGCAGATGACGAAAGACGACGTTTTAAATTTCACGTTCAAAAATTCGTTCAGACACTAATACCGATCTTGTAGGTGCTGCCATCCGACTAATTTGACACGAAATTTGTAAAATTAAGGAGCAGAGGATAGCGGTGGTTGGCCCTGTTGGCTTCCATTCATTCCCTTGTTGACTAATTTGTTGTGGCAGTTGCAGATAACGAAAGACGACGTTTTAAATTTCACGTTCAAAAAATCGTTCACACAGGAGAATCGTACAAACATATCATCGTTTGGCTATAGGACAGACCCCCGTATGGACAACATATTAATAATCATCTATGGCCTAGAGAAACAACTGAAATATAGGAAAGCAAATAAATCACCAGGTCCGGATGGAATTGCAGTTCAGTTTTATAAAGAATACGACATTGGACACTTACCTAGCTTTCATTTATCGTGATTCTCTGGCCCAGCGCAAAGTTCCAAGCGAATGGGAAAAAACGCAGATGACTCCGGTAGATAAGAAGAATACAAGAATGGACCTGCAAAGGTACAGACCCATATCTCTAATTTATGTTTGCTGTAGAATCCTCGAACGTAGTCTTATTTACAAAATTATAAACTTTCTTGAGACTGAGAAGCTTATGTCCACTAATCAGCATCGTTTTAGAAAGGATCGCTAGTGCGAAACTCAGCTTGCCCTTCTCTTACATGATATACGAACTATGGATGAAGAGCAACTGTCAGATTCCATATTCCAGGATTTTCGGAAAGCATTTGACACGGTGCACGATTGCAGGCTGTTAATGAAGCTTTGAGAGTATGGAATAAATTCCCAGATAAGTGAGAGGCTCGAAAACTTCTTAAGTAACAGACGGGGAATGTTCATCAGAGACAAGGGTATCGTCAGAAGTGCCCCGGGGACGTGTGATAGGATCGCTGTTGTTCTCTTTATACATAAATGACTTGGCGGATAGGATGGGCAGCAATTTGCGGTTGTTTGATTATGATACTATAGTCTGCGGCAATAAACTTCGACAAAATTTCTGTTTTCTGTGATGAATGGCAGCTAGCACTAAATGTGAATAAATGTAAGTTGATGCCGATGGTTAGGAAGAACAAATCTATAATGTTCGAATACAGTATTACCTGATTCCTGCTTGTCACAATCAAGTCATTTAAATATCTGGGCGTAGCGTTGCAAACTGAGAACTCTGACAGGGAAGGCAAGTGGTAGCCTTCGGTTTATTGGAACATTTTTAGGAAAGAGTGGTTCACCTGTAAAGGAAACTGCATACAGGAAGCTGGTGCGACCAAGTGCGACCTACTCTTGAGTACTGCTCGAGTGTCTGGGATCCGCACGAGGTGCGACTGAAGGAAGACATCAAAGTAATTCAGAGGTGAGTTGCTAGATGTGTTACCGTTAGGCTCGCAACGCACGCGTTACGGCGATGCTTCAGGAATTCGAATGGGAATTCCTGGAGGGAAGGCAACGTTATTGTCGAGAAAAGCTATTGAGAAGACTTGGAGAAACGGAATTTGAAGCTGACAGCCGAACGATTCTACTGCCACCAACATACATTGCGCATAAGGACCACGAAGATAAGATATGAGAAACTACGGCTCATATGGACGCATATAGTCGTATTTCCCTCGTTATCTTTGCGAGTGGAACAGGAAAGGAAATGACAAGTAGTAGTAGAGGGTGACCGCCGACACGAATCGTATGAAGGCTTGTGAAGTATCTATGCAGATGTAGATGTACAGTCTTAGACAATAAAACTGACCGCCGGCCGGCCGCCACAGAGACTAAGTCCGAGTCATTCACTTAAGGTGGCCAATAAAACTGACCGCCCCTGACAAATCTAAGTCCGGCCATCTGCACAATTTGGCAACACTGGAAGATTCGGAAGTGTTAGGAGAAAGGGTTTTCTACTTCAGAGGCGTCATCTGCGTGTGTGATCCCGTGGTCTAGTGGTGCCGGCACGGTAGCTCAGCGTGTTCGGTCAGAGGGTTAGCAGCCCTCTGTAATACAAAAACTGAGTTAACCGATCAGAGACGAACTTAAACGGATGTCTTACGACGTCCGCCCCGAGCACATATAACGAACATGAAACGAACAAAAAAAAAGTGGTAACCGTCGTGCATTCTAAAATTATGGTCGCCTGTTCGCGTCCAACTGTATTATTTTCTTTTTTTACCACATTTCGGTCTAAAGTTATGAGTCTGACTGAACATCGAAGATAACTCGCTTAACATTCTACCCACCAGCAATTACAAGTATTCCAGAAACAATTCCGCAGGACAGCTCGTGGCAGCGTCGCGATCATAACAGCTTACGCTCGAGCGTTTCCTTGCGCTGCAGCGGCTACCGGCCACCGGCCAGACGCCACCCGCCGCCTGAAATACGGCTCCGCCCATGTGAACGCGGCGCCACGCGGTCAGTGTATGTATCAACTGTCATTTTTGAATTTGAAGTTCTATTATCATCTTGCAGTTAAGCATAGGATTTTGCATACTTGAAAATCATGAACTACAGTTAAGCATTGTAAAATTGAGTCGCAAGAGGAAAAAGGTGTAACATCTGCAACACAAAGTATACTTTTGGTATAACAGAGGGGTGAATTCAGAGGAGGCAGCTAGAAAGATTTGAATTGTGTGTGGTGCGAGTTCTTCTGGGGAAAAATACGCCAGAAAAAGATATTCTTGTTTCAACAAAGATCGTTCTGGCATGAATGATCTTCCACATTAAGGAAGTCTCGGCTACTGATATATGTGATAGATTACCATTTTACCATCATGCGACATTTGCATTCAACAGGCAAAATTCAGAAGTCCGGTGTAGTACTACTTCATGCTCTAATTCGAAAAAACAAAAATCAACGGAGTGACTATTATTGAACGTCATCAGGTCGCTCATTGAGCATTCGTATGCAGTACTGTTACTGGTGACGTGTTATGATGCCTTTATCGTTAACTTCCTAAGAAGAAATGAAAGGCAGTGCCCCACCAACAGACATAAAATCGAACAAAGAGTAGTGTGAACATACTATTTAACATCTGATAGCTCCAAATGTGTGTTCTGGGCTAAGAATTCTGCCCCAAGGGGTGTGTGCAACACAGCTGGAATTTGTTGCCAACAACTGAGACAACTTTCGGTCGCAGCGTAAGAAAATCGGGCAACACAACTACATCACCTGTGCTACTGCATGATAACGCACTGTGTTGATTTGAGAAACAAAAAAAGGGGATTGATAGGAAAGTTGTCTCTCAGGCACTTCTATTGATAGAGAAGTCCTCTCTCAAGCACTTGTCCCTTTCGTCATATATTCGTAAAATTTTACCTTTCCTGCTCTTGATCGATCAACCGTCAACGCAATTCATTTCTACACGAAAATACCCTAAAAACTACTCTGGTTTAATGACAGCATTAGAGCCAGTAGATTTCTGACGGTGTATAATTTGTAAACAACTTTAGCATTGCCAGATCGTTTTAGATACCGTGAAAGAAAATTCTGCTGCTGATTAATTTCTCTTTGATGATTACTGTTGCGTTTAGTGAACTAATGGAAAGTGCAATTAAAATATTCACTGTACTAATACAAATTAAATTCAGCTTACTACAGAAATATCACGACGGCAGTCTATCTTAATAAAGCAATAAGTGTCTGTAGAACGGTTGAGCCTATTTTAACACGAATTAGTAGGATATTACCGACTTTTGACTCCAGAAAGATCTGTATTTACTTCATTTCCTGTATCATTCACAAGTATTATAAGAATGTGGCATTTCATAGATATAATTATGTATTCACAACAACAAAATATACGTCGGCATTATGAATTTAGCCGTACCGTAATGTTTTCCGTATGCTACTAAGGGTTACTGATAGTAGCAAGACGAATTTTGCTCGGGCGTTGTCTTACGATTACCTTTTTGCGTTTGTATCTGCCTGCTCGTATCTCTGCTACAAAAGAATTAAAAATCTGGCTTTCAGCGAGTCTCGAAAGGCGAATGAAAACAGCTTGCGCCTGATAGCCAAAAATGTTCCTGGGAACTGGCTTTTTCCTAAAGTGGGAAGACATTCTTTGTGGTTGAATTATTGGCAAATGTCAGTCAGACGTGTGCCGTTGGTCTGAGCGTTTCGGTGTGTTGAATTTGTACCAATGATATTTCTACAGGTTTTTTCTGTCCCAAATAGAGAGTTGAAGTCTCCCATTAGTATTTTCACGTCATCTTGGTGAATTTTTCTCATAGTATTTTCGAGTGTGTTCCAGAATTTTTCGACATTTTCGGTGTTTTTCTTATTTTTGACGTTGGTGGTGGCATGAGCATCGATGAGTGTATATTTTTTATTGGGGCTCTGAATGAGCATAGTCATAAGTCGATTGTTGTTGGGTGTGATTTCTTCGACAGAGTTGATGATAGGTCTGTGTTCGAGAAATGCAATGCCGAAGATTGGTACGCCTTTCGCTGCCTTTTGTTGTATTTTGCTCTTGAAGATGCAATGGTTTCCGTAATTCAAGGTTTCATTGTCAATTAGTCGTGGTTCATGAAGAGCAAGGATGAGAATTTTTTGTCGGTCGATTTATTTTCAGAGATTATTTAGGTTTCTTGTTCGGATAAATGTATCGATGTTTAGTTTTAAAATGAATGTTTTCTGCTTGTAGGGAAATTTACCAGAGATCTTCGATATTCTCTGTCGTGCTAACCTGGACTCCCCAGAGTCCGAAAAACCAGCTGCCACCTATCGATATCCACGTTGTGTACCACCTAGGGTAAAGTTACCTTTGCATGCGTAGTTCATGTTTTCTTGTGATTCATTGGTTTGGCCTGGGTGATACCAGGACCGGACAGGACCAGAGGGTGTTGAAGCCTGCGGAAGCAAATATTTTTTCCAAGCTCATTGAGCTAACAGACGGTGACCAGAGTAGCGGTGATTTTCACTCAGACGTGTCTGGATTTTGTGTTCAACGGAATGAGTAGCCGTTCACCATTGTGTTAGTATTTGGTTCACCCCAAGTAATTGATTTCCTCGGTACCACTCATATGGGGGAGGGTTTCCGCTATCGGCCATACGGGATTTTTATTATTATTATTATTGTCATCATGTCATCATCAAATACAATGTGGTGTATCTTCCCACCAGTGTAATAGGTGTGTATTGTTCGATTCACTATTTCCATCACATAAATATTGGTTATAATTACGTTACATTGCTGCTAGTAGACATATTTCTCACTTTTTGTTAGACAGTTCCTACCTGTTACTCCATCACAGTAATTTATGTGCGCACCATTGTTGCAATACAGACGTACAAATTATCCAATTTCTGTAATTTTATTTCGATACCAGATAGTTCTAATCGGATTCAGCCAGTCAGTCTTATTGTGAATATCCGACTACGACTCTAATCATACGATAGACTAGGTAAACCACATTCTTAATCGGACTGCTGAATAGGTTAGGTTAGTGTTGTTTAACGTCCCGTCGACAACGAGGTCATTAGAGACGGAGCACTAGCTCGGGTTAGGGAAGGAAATCGGCCGTGCGCTTCCAAAGGAACCATCCCGGCATTTGCCTGAAACGATTTAGGGAAATCACGGAAAACCTAAATCAGGATGGCTGGAGACGGGATTGAACCGTCACCTCCCGAATGCGAGTCCAGTGTGCTAACCACTGCGCGTGTTGAATAGAGATCACTTATCTATGACAGTGCCTGAATTCTTAAACACTGTGGAAAATAATAATCTAATGAGCTTAATACAAATACGTTATTTAAATATAAATGAACTAACGAGATAACAGTTTATTTACAGGAGCAGAGCCCCATCCATCGTAGCAGAGCAGTGCGAGATTGGTATCAGGGCCAAGAGAGAATAAAGCTTTTGCCGTTTTTTTCCACGATCACCGAACATCAACCAGATAGAGAATAGCCGGCAGGAGTGACCGCGCGGATCTAGGCGCTACAGTCTGGAACCGCGCTACCGCTACGGTCGCAGGTTCGAATTCTGCTTCGGGCATGGATGTGTGTGATGTCCTTAGGTTAGTTAGGTTTAAGTAGTTCTAAGTTCTAGGGGACTTATGACCTCCGCAGTTGAGTCCCACAGTGCTCAGAGCCCTTTTGAGCCAGATAGAAAACATGTGGGCAGAGGTAACAAGGTCATTGCCATCATTGCCATGTGGACCTACAAAAGCAAGCGACCTTTGGACGAATATAGAAAAGGTATGGTGGGAAGTAAACCATCACGCTACACTGTCGACGACTTAATGAAATCAATTCCCCTACGTCCTCGAGAAATCTTACGTAATAATCGTAGGTCGGTTGGTTACTCGGCCACGAAATCCAGGTGGAAAATTATCTGATAATCTGTCAAGCTTTGCTTTGTCTCAGCTCTTTAGCATACAACAAGTCCATTTACTTTCAGTCCCCTCCTTACAATTCTTGCAATGCAAGGTAATTGAAAAATCTCATCCACTCGACGCCAACTGAGGAACTGGCTCTGAGCACTATGGGACTCAGCATCTTAGGTTATAAGTCCCCTAAAACTTAGAACTACTTAAACCTAACTAACCTAAGGACATCACACTAAGGACATCATACCCGGGGCAGGATTCGAAACCTGCGACCGTAGCAGTCTCGCGGTTCCGGACTGCAGCGCCAGAACCGCACGGCCACCGTGGCCGACAACTGAGGAACTGACTGGTGCATGTGTTGTTCAACACACAGTAGTTATCACCCTCACTGGAATCAATGACTGGTTCTGTGAGTGTGTGTTTTCGTGTTCACGCACAATCTGAATCAATACTATTAACATTAGACATACAGCCAACAAGAAATATTGCATCAAATATGACTGTAAAGGATTTTAATGCTATGGTAAGTTACAAACTGAATATTTACCCAACCCACGTCCTACTTATTACGTTAAGTAAGATGTATTAACTCCATAGTATCGATAGGAGGGACAGAGCGCTCTTGTTGTCGAGGCTCGCGACAAGTGCAGCGATTAGCAGTGCCCATTGGCGCCGCGATTTGTTTATGTTGGCTGAGCGTGAACACTGCAGCAGACGCTTCGCCAGAAACAGAAAGAACTCACCTTGGCTCTGACTGCAGTCAGTGGATATCACTGCCCGCGTGTTCTTATAGTAACCAACGTGAGACAACTCACAGGTGCCACGGGGCAATTGCAACGGGTATCATGTCATTAGTCATCAGAATATCAACCAGTTATGAAATGTCCACTCTATTTGAATCCCAAGAAAATAGGAACCTTCTCACAAAAGAATGTGAGGTGATATCAAAATTTATCCAACGTACAAAACTTAACTGCAGGGCTTTCATGTATGCAGTAGTAGCATACGAGGAAATATTATGTCTTGGAAGCGTATATTTCATTTCCTGTTCTCTTATTAACGCCCTTGTATTGGTATGAAGTGAGAAAATAAACACGAAAAACTAAAGTTACTGAGAGGTATATTATTCATTTCCTCTTCTCTTATCACAACTTTTGTTTTAGTATGAAGTAAAAGAATAAACAGTTTGGGGTCCTGAAGCATAATATGAAACCACATTCTTATCGTAGGCGCTATCGGAATCGCAAAAGCAGGGAGCTGTCCATTCTTTTGTCCAACAGTTTGTTTCCTTTGATGCATTATTCCCGCAGGGAGATTCTTATTTAAGGACTTGTGGGCATCAAGTTCTTCAGCAGAACAAGCCTTATGTTATTGTGCTAATTACGGTATGGATAAAATGCAACAAAGACGAGTTCCCCTAGAGCAGTAAGGATATTTACACTTGTCTGTATTCAGCAATGAGTGCCAGCTGCCACAACATTTCACAGAATCCTTGCGGTAGGCAACAAAACTGTGCGTGTACTTCACACTTCTTCGGTAAGACGTCAGGAGATGGATGAAAAAGTCAAATTAACGTCGCTTTCGAAGTCGTATTCAATCCAGAACGAGGTGTTATGAAGGTAGTTGAGCGTTCTAGCAATTACACGTTTATAATTCCCATATGAGCATTCCGATAGCGAAAAGAAGTTAGTGTGAAACTATCGGGAACTGCATTAATATCAAACTGCAAGAACTTGAGACAATACGTGGACTTTCCTCTTCGCCGGGTGACCTATTACTGTTATTTAGGATTCTCTCCGTCCTAGTCGTAATGCAAATGGAGCTTTAGAGGCGCTTTCCGCTATTCTTGACAAACATCGGCAACTTGTAATCGCTACGAGTCACAACTGCGTGATGATAATGGTTCAGGTTACTGTAGTTGTGGTGGTGTTATGCTGTCAAACTGCTTACAGTAACGTTAATGGTGGCGCATATAATTTAGCGCTGACCACCTACTTTAGTGAAGATAGTTTTTTGGCGTCGTCGCTTTTCTTTATTTGGCCTCAGCTCTATTGGCTGGCTGGCTCTGACCACTATAGGGCTTAACATCTGCGGTCATCAGTCCCCTAGAACTTAGAACTACTTAAACCTAACTAACCTAAGGACATCACACTCATCCATGCCCGAGGCAGGATTCGAACCTGCGACCGTAGCGGTCACGCGGTTCCAGACTGAAGCGCCTTTAACCGCACGGCCACACCGGCCGGCTCAGCTCTATTCGCGGGCTGCTAATACAGTATGACTACAGAGATCATCGTGCGGGTATTACACTAATTCTGCAATGAAATGCGTAACAAATATTACCCTCAGCTATGCAGCTGGAATGACTCATTACACAAGTACTCTATGTTGCACTTGGTTAAGTGATCACTTCGCCGGAAGCCATATAATTTTCAACAAATACAAGAAATTTTGGAGCCGGAGGGGTTTTGCCAAATTAGAACAGTTCTGATTTTAGATCCAATGTAAAAGAATATTCCAGGAATAAAAAAAGGGAAAGAATAGTATTCCGATTCTAATCAATAAAACTGACCACCTTTTTGTAGCCCACATAAAGAAACAGATAAAAAAAATTAAACCATTCCTTATATTTTTTATTCTTCTTTAGCTTAAAATGTTCTTCTGCAACATAGAACATGTACTCCACTAAGTTCTAAGTTTTTGTTTGTTATGACGTGAAACACAAACTGTCCCAGAAGCCACGAATAACTGTTATTGTTTCCGGACGGTTAACAAATGGTTCAAATGTCTCTGAGCACTATGGGACTTAACTTCTGAGGTCATCAGTCTCCTAGGACTTCGAACTACTTAAACCTAACTAACCTAAGGACATCACACGCATTCATGCCCGGGGCAGGACTCGAACCTGCGACGGTAGTGATCGAGCGGTTCCAGACTGTAGCGACTAGAACCGCTCTGCCACCTCGGCCGGCACGGTAACATTTCCATTCGGGTTGTAAAGCTTGAGTTATCGGTATATGACTTTCTGCGGTTTTGTTGATAGTGCTAATTTCTTCCTAATCCAGTTCCAAATTCTGATTCATTTTTCACATAAGACGATGTGAGCTACAATTTCTAAAAGCCGACATGTGTGGCAGGATGGAGATGGTCTCAATTTGATTTTCCACAATCGTTCCGCTGTAGGTATTGTTTCGTCTATATTGTCGCACCATACGGCACTGACTCTAGTTGGTATAATCGTACTGTTGATATTTTTCCAGACGTTCCTCCAGTTTTTAGTAGGCTAATGTATCTGAATTGGTTTGTGAAGACGATGTCTGGTAATATAATCATAAACGGTTCTAGTGTTGCTTTGTGCTGGTGGAAGTCTTATACAGCTCCAGTCTCCATAGTACATTCGGACGTAATCTAGGCTGTCGTGCTACATTAACTGGAGCGTTCCTATCCCCAGGATCTAACGAAAGGAACAGAAGTTTCGTGGTGCCTGTCTTAGTAGCATGTATTAGTTTAAAAGTACGTCTTTGATTCGAAGTCCTCCGTGTTGCCTCTGCTATGTCGCCGTGTCGAAGGACACTTTGATGATGTTTTGTTTCCACTCATACCAAGAGGCTACAACTAATATTTTATGTGCAGTGATCTGCAGTATCGGTAAGACTGCTCGGACATAATATATTTTTTAAAGTATGTATGTATTAATAATCTGAACTTTCTGCTGTCCGTCTAACGATCGCATGTCATGGTCTTTCAACAAGGTTCTGATGACATTAACTGCCCGCTCCCATTTTCTTGTGGCGATGCGCTTGGGATACGCCTTTAATTACAATCCGATTTGGAAACTCTCTTCAATTACATCTAACCAGTGCGCACCTATTGCACTATTGTATGAACCGAGATGCAGTATATCGGTATTAAAATTTTGTAAATTTGTGGTGAGAACTTATGAGACCAAGCCCTCCGGCCATTATTCCACTTGTTCGAGGCCACACAGTATTCCCGCACACACACACACACACACACACACACACACACACACACACACACACACTCACACATTTTTATCTTAAGTGCTATTCGGAAAAAGTGTGGCAACTCAGTGATAGTGCCAGACTGGAGCTGCATCAACCTACTCATTTCACTAGATATTGTTATAATTTTCTGCACAATTCCTGTTTAATAAGTGACTGCGACAGTGTCTCTCATCGTTTACTTTGTCGGAAACCTGCTTCTTTCTGCCTTAGGCTATACTATAGCAATGAGTGATTGCTCACATTCTTGATACCTCACTGGACGTGCTACTGCAACTGTAGCCAAAGATTCAAATCCCGCTGGAAAATTATGTTTCAAGTCAGATGGTTTTGCTCCTCCCCTACTGGCATTGAAAAGGATCACTACGAATTTAAGTATAGGTATCCTATGAAACCCTTGAGTTCATACTGCGGTGCTGTGAAGATGAAAAAAGTAGTTTCCACGATTATCAGATGACAGATGGACTTTGTCAGATTCCACTAATTATGATTCCATTGTAAATTGTTGGTTCAAAGGCGCTTTTCTGCCGGTTATTGTAACCGTTATTTGAATGTTAGAGCTGGAAGAATAGAAACATCAAATTTTCGCCATATGGAATGTTCGAATTCACCTTAAGTCTTCACGTTTCGAGCAAAGGCAAAATATCCGTCAGGAAAGCTGTCAACAATAAGCCAGTCCATGCCTGTCTTATGGTGGATGTGCCAATGACAGTGATCTCAATAACAATATTGTACAGCAAAGATGCATTGCCAACTCAACCACTGGAGAAGCTCCAAAATTGTGAATCGCATCTGGTGAATACGTTTCAAGGTTTCGGCCCGATTAAGACAGTAAAACACAAATAATTGTCGTAGTTATTAATTTATGAGACTTAGTTTGCATTCAGTGCATCGATGTATTACAAGCAATTGCACTCTAGCCCCTAAGTGTAGTTACAGAAATGCGAATAAGACTCATGGGCATATAATGAGGAACTTGCGGCCCTTGCCACCCGCAACTTTGAGGCGAAGCTATAGTCACTTCCGAGGTCACTCACACAACACATCATCTGGTATCCTTCCTGGAACTATAACTGAAACTTGGCAACAGCGCAGAATATGTTTGGCAACTCTGTGAACGACGAGTTACTTCCTTGATGGCACAGAACTATCCTGCTAAATGTACTAGATATTATCGTGTCATTTCAATTGAATAAGGTGAGTGACTTTCTCTTAAGACGTGACATAAGGATATCAGTTAATGCTTTTGCGTCAACGTAAGTGGTTCCACACGGGAAATACAACTACTCTCGTCTCTTATGTCGCGATTTATCTGCCATAGCGGCTACTGAGCGATTAAGTACGTCACAGACCCCCACCTGTTCGCTAGCTCCTAGGTAACGTGGTTGCCTGTCAGGTGCACGCTGCCTTTGTTCGCCTTTCGAGACTCGCTGAAAGCAAGATTTTTAATAATTTGTAGCAGAACTGCAAGCAGGCAGATACAAATTCAATGAGGGAGACAACGCTCTAGCAAAATTCGTCTTGCTACTTTTAGTAACCCTTAGTGTCAAAGCGAAAAACCTTACGGTACTGCCAAATTCATAATGCTACTTTTGTTTCCTGCCGACATATTTTCTGTTGTTGTGAATACGTAATTTTATCTATGAACTGCCACATTTTCATAATACTTGAGAAGCAAATCATGTGAGGTAACACTTTACCAACTTGTTGGGAAGGTGGAAAAACTACTACTCTTCTGGATGCTCTCTGTATCTTCCTGGATGTCGAGGGGGTTCTAGTAATACGACCTACGAGTAAATGGTTAGAGATTAAGAACCTAGTGGTGAATGAACTCATAGATGAGCTGAATGCGAGAGACTACTCTAGAAAAGAATAAGTAGACGATTTATTCACATAAGACTTAGAAAATTTGCTAGTACTGTTAAAGCTATGTGCATTGAACATTGTGAAAAAGTATTTAAAGACGAGCCGCACGAAAACTGGTGTAGTATGGGGAATCATGTCCAGCACACATACTGAAAAATTATGTTTCTCGATGAAACTTTGGAGAGGGTTGTAGTGTATCTAGAGGTAGCCGTGGATGGAAAACTATTATGAACACCTCACATAAAGAATATGTTCCACTGCGAAAGATAATCTTATAAGCACTAGAAGCTGCTGTTGGGTAAACTGGGGTCTAAACCCAGTACGTAGTGGATATACATCTCTGCAAAAACACCAATGATAATTTATTGGCATATAATATAAACAAAGTCGAACAGAATGTGGCAGCTAGGGAGTCTGGCAAAGTGCAGAGAATGGCCTGCTTACACAAACAGATGCAATTAGCAGGACATCCTCTCTTGGGGTGGATATTAGGCTAGACATGCCCGCCTTACGCCTATTGCTTAAAATGGAGGCCACGGCAGGGATATAAAGGCTAAAAATTGGAAATAACTAGATATAGTTAGAACATACGGAATCCCAAATCAGTATGGCGATGGCTGGGGAAATGCCGATTAACTAGACACTAACTTCTAGCTGTTTCAATAAACCTTGCCATGTAACAGTTGGAAGCAGTGAGCAGTGGAAGAACGAACCACTACACCGTTCAGGAGACATAATATAGTGGTATACTGACAGGTCGAAAACAGATTAAATTACCGGGTCTGTTGTACTGCCTAGAATCTCTTTAGGGAAGATGAAGACAGTATTATATGGTATCTTCTATCAGCATGTGCATGGAGGAGAATTAGAGGCCGGCCGGGTTAGCCGAGCGCTACAGTCTGGAACCACGCGACCGCTACGGTCGCAGGTTCGAATCCTGCCTCGGGCATGGATGTGTGTGATGTCCTTAGGCTTAAATAGTTCTAAGTTCTAGGGGACTGATGACCACAGAAGTTAAGTCCCACAGTGCTCAGAGCCATTTGAACCATTTTTTAGAGAATTAGAGTAGACCCTACAAAAATCGTAGCATCTGCTTTTATTCAGAAATCTCTATCAGCCCCTGCAGCTAGATCGAAGGTCGTTGCAGAATGCCATGAAGCATTTTCTTTCGGACATGTCGGAAAGAACAGACACCACAGATATATCCATATACAGGGTGTTTCAGGCGGAATAGTAGATATTTTAGCACGTGGTAGTACATACGAATTGCATAAAAAATCCATATAAATGCGTCCACTTTTTAGTGAGTACAGAGATACAGCTGTTAGTACGTAACCCTAATAAACTCAAAGCAAAGGCAAATGAGGACATTCAAAGTTGATTTTAAAAAATTCTCCCACCAACTTCAATGCACATTTGACTTCTCTTGATAACACAACGTGTAGCTCTTCTGAGGTCGTCTTTGCGTTCTTTTATGAAGGATGCACTGTTCATAATCCGAACGATCAAATCGGCTCTTGGGTTTACTTCTTCTTTGTAGACTTCGCCTTTAACCATCCCCGCAGGCAAAAATCGAAAGAGATAAGGTCCTGGGACCTTGAAGGCCAAGAAAAGTTCCCACATCTAATAATCCATCTTCCGGGAAATCTTAGGTTTGGATAATGTGTCACCTGACGACTAGAATGTGCACATTCCCCGTCATGCTGGAGGAAAATACGCATTCTTGTAGCCAAACGAATCTCTTCTAATAACGACGGAAGCTCATTTTCAATGAAGTGTAGGCAACTGGGTCCTGTAAGGGCCAACATACGAAACGAAAATGCATTGAACCCAGCCATATGTATGTTCAATAAAAATTGGACGCATGTTACATGTCATTATTTCAGCAATTTGTCTGTACTACCATCTCCTACAATATTTACTATTCCTCCTGAAACATCCTGTATATTTATTTGCGTCTTGACGGGTCATCCAAAGTTTTCACTGCTAGACGCACGACATTGTCCGACCCTCGCGGGAATACAGTGTGGACGCGAAAGAGTGGAATAAATGGCCGGGGGGTACCGCGCATGTGGTATGCGGTAAAAATGGGAATTCGCGTCAGACCAGGAGCGTGTGTAGATAGGTGCTCCAGAGAGGTTGATTGTTGTGCCATGGCAGTTTCCACCGTCGGAGGTTCGAGTACTCCTTCCGGCATGGGTATGTGTGTTGTCCATAGAGTAAGTTAGTTTAGTTAGATTAAATAATGTGTAAGCTTAGGGACCGATGACCTAAGCAGCTTGGTCTCATAAGATCTTACCACATATTTACAAAATTTTAATACCAAAATACTGCATCTCGGGTATTACAATAGGGCAATAGATGCGCACTGGTTAGATGTAACTTAAAAAAGTTTCCAAATCGGACTGTGGTTTACGGCGAATCCTAAGCGAATGGCCGCGAACAATTAGGAGCGGAAACTTAATGTCATCGGAACCTTGTTGAAGGACCATGAAATACGATTGTTAGACCGACTGCAGAAAGTTCAGATTATAAAAACATACGTACTTTGCAAAATGTATCATATCGCAGTAGTCTTACCGATAATGCAGGTCACTACACATAAAATATTAGCTGCAGCCTCCTGGTATGTGTGGAAACAAAATATCTTCAAAGTATCCTTCGGCACGGCGACTTTGGAGAGGCAAAACGGAGGACTTCGAATTAAAGACGTACTTTTAAACTAATATATGCTACTAAGACAGGCATTACGGAAATTCGGTTCCTATCGTTAGATCCTGGGGATAGGAACGATCCTGTTAATGTAGCACGACAGCCTAGATTACGTCCGAAAGTACTATGGCGATTGGAGATGTATAAGACTTCCACCAGCACAAACCAACACTAGAACCGTCAATGATTATACTACCAGACATAAACCAATTCCGGTAAATTAACCTACAAAAAACTGGAGGAACGTCTGTAAAAATATCAAGAATAAAATTATACCAACTAGAGTCAGTACCGTATGGTGCGACGTTGTAAACAAAACCATACCCTCAGCTGAACGATTATGGAAAATCAATTCAGACCATCTCCATCCTGCGACAAATGTCGGCTGGTACAAACTGTAGCGCACATCTTCTTATGTGAAAATAGAATCAGAATTTGGAACTGGACTAGGAAGTAATTAACACTGTCAATGGAACCGTAGAAAGTCATATACCGATAACTGAAGCCTTACAAACTTACTGGAAATGTTACCCGTCCGCAAAGAACAACAGTTATTCGTAGCTTCTGGGACAGTTTGTGTTTTACGTCATAACAAACAAAGCTTAGAACTTAGTAGAGTGCATTTTCTATATTGCAGAAGAACATTTTAAGCTAAAGAAGAATAACAAATATAAGGAATGATTAAAATTTTTTTATCTACTTCTTTATGTGGGCTACAAAGAGGTGGTCAGTTTTATTGATTAGAATCGGAATACTGTTCTTTCACTTTTTTTTATTCCTGGAATATTGTTTTACGTTGGATCTAAAACGAGAACTGTTCTAATTTGGCAAAACCCCTCCGGCTCCGAAATTTCTTGTATTTGTTGAAAAATATATGGCTTCCTTACAGACCTCATATGCATCCAGTGCATAATAACTTAAATTGTGAATATATTTCTGAATGAATGTTTGTTATGTATTTTTCCGTCACCCTTTTCGTTGTTATAAGTTATGTTCTACAAGGAAGGCAGGCCATAGGTGACGGCAATCTGTAATTCATTTTACCTTAATTACTACTTCAATTTTGTTCTACAATTTAAAGGAATATACGGATGCAAACATGGAATTCATGGGAATATGCTGCTGCTCAGTGACAGGTATGGGGGAGGCATTGTGGCCAGGCCTCGGATCTTTGACATCTGCCCTCTTTGCCTCTGCCTACCTGGTGATAAAAGTCTTCTCAAACATTAAAAAAAATAATAGTGCAGTGATCAGCACGTCTGTCTAGTAAGCAGGAGGTCTAGAAGCGAAGCCCGGCCTGTCACAAATTTTCATCTGCCGTCGTTGCTGTATTTCAACGCACGGTGACAGTGCGGACGTCGGCCCTTCGATATTTAAGCTGCAATTGTTTTTTGAGGCAATATTAGTGATTTGCGAACATTTGTCTTGCCATCAGAGTAACGGGACTTCAACGGCATGCAACCCTTAGTCGTACCTTAGTGCCGCCACTAACCCATGTCATATACATGTGAAGTAGATTGTAGTTCAAATTTAGTCAAATAACGAATGGTCAGTATACAAGTAGGCCGGCCAGGGTGGACGAGCGGTCTAGGCGCTACAGTCTGGAACCGCGCGACCGCTACGATCGCAGGTTCGAATCCTGTCGCGGGCATGGATGTGTCTGATATACTTAGGTTAGTTAGGTTTAAGTAGTTCTAAGTCATACCGGACTGATGACCTCAGAAGTTACGTCCCAAAGTGCAAAGAGACATTTGAACCATTTTTGAAGTATACAAGTATTTACGTAAGTACAGGCAGGATTGCAGCGAAGTTATCACTTAACCTAGTGCAACATAGAGTACCTGTGTAATGAGTCATTCCAGCTGCATAGCTGAGGGTAATATTTGTTACGCATTTCATTGTAGAATTAATATAATACCCGCACAATGATCTCTGTAGTCATACTATATTAGCAGCCCGCGAATGGAGTACTATGTTCGTTAAATCGGACTATTCAAGCTGAGGCCAAATAAAGAGAAGCGACGACACCAAAACACTATCTTTACTTAAGTAGGTAGTCAGCGCTAAATTATGTGCGCCACCATTAACGTTACTGTAAGCAGTTTGACTGCATAACACCACCACAACTACTGACAACCTGAACCATTATCATCACGCAGTTGTGACTCGTAGCGATTACAAGTTGCCGATGTTTGTCAAGAACAGCGGAAAGCGCCTCTAAAGTTCCATTTGCATTACGACTAGGACGGAGAGAGTCCTGAATAACAGTAATAGGTCACCCGGCGAAGAGAAGGGTCCACGTATTGTCCCAAGTTATTGCAGTTTGATATTATTGCAGTTCCAGATAGTTTCACACTAACGGGTCTGTTGGCTATCGAAATACTCATATGGGAATTATAAACGTGTAATAGCTAGAACGCTCAACTACCTTAATAACACCGCATTCTGGATTGAATACGACTCGGAAAGCGATGTTAATTGGACGTTTTCATCCATCTCCTGACGTCTTACTGAATGAAGTGTGAAGTACACGCACAGTTTTGTTGCCTGCCGCAAGGACTCTGTGAACTGTTGTGGCAGCTGGCAGTCATTGCTGAATACAGACAAGTGTAATTATCCTCACTGATCTAGGGGAACTCGTCTTTGTTGCATTTTTTCCATACCGTAATTAGCACAATAACATAAGGCTTGTTCTGCTGAGGAACTTGATGCCCACAAGTCCTTCAATAAGAATCTCCTTCCGGGAGTAATGCATCAAAGGATACAGACTGTTGCACAAATGAATGGACAGCTTCCAGCTTTTTGCGTTTCCCATAGCGCCTACAATAAGAATGTGGTGTCATATTATGCTTCAGGACCCCAAACTATTTATTCTTTTATTTCATACTAAAACAAAAGTTGTGATATGAGAAGAGGAAATTAATTATATGCTTCTCAGGAACTTTAGTTTTTCGTGTTTATTTTCTCACTTCATACCTAAACAAGGGCGTTAATATGAGAAGAGGAAATGATATATACGCTTCCAAGACATAATATTTTGTTGAATGTTAAAACTGCATACATGAAAGCCCTGCAGTTAATTTTTGTATCTAGGATAAATTTTGATATCACCTCACATTCTTTTGTGAGAAGGTTCCTATTTTCTTGGGATTCAAATAGAGTGGACATTTCATCACTGGTTAATAATCTGATGACTAATGACATGATACCCGTTGCAATTGCTCCGTGGCTCCTGTGAGTGGAGTCTCACGTTGGTTACTATAAGAGCACGCAAGCAGTGATATACGCTCACTGCAGTCAGAACCAAGGTGATTTCTTTCTCTTTATGGCGAAGCGTCTGCTGCAGTGTCCACGCTCAGCTAACAAACAAATCGCGGCGGCATTGGGCACTGCTAATCGCTGCACTTGTCGCCTGTCTCGACAACAAAAGCGCACTGTCTCTGCTATCGATAACATGGAGTTAATACATCTTACTTAACGTAATATGCAGGAAGTGGGTTGGGTAAAAATTCAGTTTGTAACTTCCCATCGCATTAAAAAAACTTTACAGTCATATTTAATGCCATATATATTGTTGGCTGTCTGTCTAATGTTAATAGTATTGATTCAGATTGTGCGTGAACACGAAAACACACACAAACAGTCATTGATTCCAGTGAGGGTGACAAATACTATGTGTTGAACAACACATGCACCAGTCAGTTTCTCAGTTGGCGTCGAGTGGATGAGATTTTTCAACTACTTTGCATTGCAAGAATTGTAAGGAGGAGACTGAAAGTAAATGGACTTGTTGTATGCTAATGAGCTGTGACAAAGCAAAGCTTGACCGATTATCAGATAATTGTCCACATGAATTTTGTGGACGAGTATACTTTTAGTAACCAACCCACCCACGATCATTACGTAAGATTTCTCGAGGGCGTAGGGGAATTGATTTCATTAAGTCGTCGACAGTGTACCAATATGGTTTACTTCCCACCATACGTTTTCTATATTCGTCCAAAGGTCACTTGCTTTTGTAGGTCCACATGGCAATGACCTTGTTACCTCTGCCCACATATTCTCTAGCTGGTTGATGTTCGATGATCGTGGAACAAACGCCAACAGCTTTATGCTCTCTTGGCCCTGAAACCAATCTCGCACTGCTCTGCTATGAGGGATGGGGCTCTGCTCCTGTAAATAAACTGTTATCTCGTTAGTTCATATATTTATATCTAAATAACGTATTTGTAATAAGCACATAGTATTATTATTTTGCACAGTGTTTAAGAATTCAGGCCCTGTCGTAGAAAAGTGATCTCTATTCAACAGTCCGATTAAGAATGTGGTTTACCTAGTCTATTATATGAAGAGAGTCGTAGTCGGATATTCACATTAAGACTGACCGGCTGAATCCGATTAGAACGATCTGGTATCGAAATGAAATTACAGAAATCGGATAATTTGAACGTCTGTATTGCAACAGTGGTGCGCACATAAATTCCTATGATGGAGTAACAGGTAGCAACTGTCTAAGAAAAAGTGAGAAATATGTCTACTAGCAGCAATGTAACGTAATTATAACCCATATTTATGTGATGGAAATAGTGAATGAACAATACACATCTATTTCAGTGGTGGGAAGATATCTCATATCGGATTTGCTGATGGCATAGTGACAATAATAATAATAACAGGATACCCCAGCTAGAATTAGAAAACATCAAACAACAAGTACAACAGATACTGGAACAAAATAACGTGCAATCAGAAGAAGAAGAAAATGCAGTAATGGACTCAAACATCCCAGAGCAAACAAAGAAAGAACAACACGCATCAATTTAACAATCAGAGGAAAACGAAATCTTAAGACAGCCACCAGAACAAGCGCAAATAGAACACGAAGTGACACACATGTTAGATACAGAAGAAAAATTTCAGCTGACATATATAGAATACAAAGACACAAATACAGACATAAGACCATTCTTGCATAGACCGCCAAATAACCCACAAGTCGAAACAACAATAAAAACTATCAACACAGTCATACACAACAAAATAAATGAAAACACAACTATGGAAGAGTTACAACTACTTGTTCATATAGGAGCACTCACTACACTAAATGTACACCCTAGCCAAAGAGCTGAACCAACCAACACACGGAAGAAACTCACAAAACGAGCATGGCAACACAGGCTACAGATCAGAATACAAAAACTGAGAAAAGATACCGGACAGCTAACACAATTTATAAGAATTGAAATGTCAGAAAAAAAAGAAAAAGGTTAGGTAAAATCTCACAACAAGAAGCGAGAGAACAATTAGATGAAAAAAAGCAGAAATTACAAGCATTGGCCAAACGACTTAGAAGATACAAAAAAAGTGAAAATAGAAGGAAACAAAACCAAACATTCAACACAAACCAAAAGAGATTTTACTAGACAATAGATAAAATACACATTAAAATAGACAATCCGCCAAACATAACAGAGATGGAACACTTCTGGAGCAACACATGGTCAAACCCGGTACAACATAACAGGCACGCACGGTGGATACAAGCAGAAACAGACACATACAAGATGATACCACAAATGCCTGAAGTGATAATTTTGCAACATGAAGTCACCCAAGCAATTAATTCTACTCACAATTGGAAAGCCCCTGGAAAATATAAAATAGCAAATTTCTGGCTAAAGAAGTTCACCTCAACACATTCACATCTGACTAAATTATTTAACAGTTACATTGCAGACTCATACATATTCCCTGATACACTTACACATGGAATAACTTATCTGAAACCTAAAGATCGAGCAGACACAGCAAACCCAGCTAAATATCGCCCCATAACATGCCTACCAACAATATATAAAATATTAACTTCAGTCATTACACAGAAATTAATGACACATACAACACAGAACAAAATTATAAATGAAGAACAAAAAGGCTGTTGCAAAGGAGCATGAGGGTGTAAAGAGCAACTGATAATAGATGCAGAGATGACATATCAAGCTAAAACTAAACAAAGGTCGCTACACTACACATACATTGATTACCAAAAAGCTTTTGATAGTGTACCCCATTCATGGTCACTACATATATTGGAAATATGCAAAGTAGATCCTCAATTGATACAGTTCCTAAACATAGTAATGAAAAGTTGGAAAACCACACTTAATATCCTAAAACACTCAAATAATATCACATCACAGCCAATACAGATTAAGTGTGGAATATACCAAGAAGACTCATTAAGTCCTTTCTGGTTCTGTCTTGCTCTGAACCCACTATCCAACATGCTTATAATACAAAATATGGATACAATATTATTGGAACATACCCACATTTGCTATACATGGATGATCTAAAACTACTGGCAGCAACAAATCAACAACTCAACCAATTACTAAAGATAACAGAAGTATTCAGCAACGATATAAATATCGCTTTTGGAACAGACAAATGTAAGAAAAATAGCATAGTCAAGAGAAAACACACTAAACAAGAAGATTACATATTGGATAACCACAGCAACTACATAGAAGCGATGGAAAAAACAGATGCCTATAAATATCTAGGATACAGACAAAAATAGGAATAGATAATACAAATATTAAAGAAGAACTAAAAGAAAAATATAGACAAAGACTAACAAAAATACTGAAAACAGAATTGACAGCAAGAAACAAGACAAAAGCTGTAAATACTTATGCTATACCAATATTGACCCACTCATTTGGAGTAGTGAAATGGAGTAACACAGACCTAGAAGCACTCAATACACTTACACGATCACAATGCCACAAATATTGAATACATCACATACATTCAGCAACAGAAAGATTCACATTAAGCAGAAAGGAAGGAGGAAGGGGATTCATCGACATAAAAAACCTACATTATGGACAGGTAGACAATTTAAGGAAATTCTTTCTAGAACGAGCAGAAACTAGCAAAATACACAAAGCAATCACTCATATAAATACATCAGCTACACCACTGCAACTTCATAACCACTTTACAACCCTTTAGATCACATAACATCAACAGATACGAAGAAAGTAAATTGGAAAAAGAAAACACTACATGGCAAGCACCTGTATCATCTCACACAGCCACACATCGATAAAGACACATCCAACACATGGCTAAGAAAAGGCAATATATACAGTGAGACGGAACGATTCATGTTTGCAATACAGGATCAGACAATAAACACCAGATATTACAGCAAGCATATTATTAAAGATGCCAATACCACAACAGATAAATGCAGACTATGCAAACAACAAATAGAAACAGTAGATCACATCACAAGCGGATGTACAATACTAGCAAATACAGAATACCCCAGAAGACATGACAATGTAGCAAAAATAATACAGCAACAGCTTGCCTTACAACATAAACTTATAAAACAACACGTTCCCACATGCAAGTATGCACCCCAAAATGTACCGGAGAATGATGAATACAAATTATACTGGAACAGAACCATTATAACAGATAAAACAACAACACATAACAAACTTGACATCATATTCACCAATGAAAAGAAGAAATTAACACCACTAATCGAAATATCCATACCCAATACAACAAATATACAAAAGAAAACAGGAGAAAAAATTGAAAAATATATCCAACTGGCTGAGGAAGTCAAGGACATGTGGCATCAGGATAAAGTTGACATTATACCAATTATACTATCAACTACAGGAGTCATACCACACAATATCCACCAGTACATCAATGCAATACAGCTACATCCAAACTTATATATACAACTACAGAAATCCGTAATTATTGATACATGTTCAGTTACCCGAAAGTTCCAAAATGCAATATAACATATACCGAACAGTTAAAAGGCAGTCACGCTTGATCAAGGTCCGCATCACTTTCCATTTTTGACCAGACATAACGTCTGAGAAAAGAAAGAAATAATCATAATAATAATAAACCCGTGTGGCCGATAGCAGAAACCCTCCCCCATATTAGTGGTACCGAGGAAATCAATTACTTGGGGTAAACCAAAAACTAAGACAATCCTAAAGGGCTACTCAAACCGTTGAACCCAAAATCCAGACACGTCTGAGTGAAAATCACCGGTACTCTGGTCACTGTCTGTTAGCTCAATGAGCTTGGTTGAAAATATTTGCATCCAAAGGCTTCAAAGCCCTCTGGTCCTGTCTGGTCCTGGTATCACCCAGGCCAAACCAACGAAACACAAGAAAACAAGAACTATGCTAGCAAAGGTAACTTTACCCCAGGTGGTACACAACCTGGCTATCGATAGGTGGCAGTTGGATTTTCGAACTCTGGGGAGTCCAGGTTAGCATGGCAGACAATATCGAAGATCTCTGGTAAATTTACCTACAAGCAGAAAACATTCATTTGAAAACTAAACATCAATCCAAACAAGAAACCTAAATAATCTCTCAAAAGAAATTGACCGACAAAAAATTCTCATCCCTACTCTTCAAGAACCACGACTAATTGACAATGAAACCTTGAATTACGGAAACCATTGCATCTTCAAGAGCTAAATACAACAAAAGTCAGCGAAAGGCGTACCAGATCTATCATCAGCTCTGTCGAAGAAATCACACCCATCAACAATCGACTTATGACTATGCTCATTCAGAGCCCCAGTAAAAAATTTACACTCATCAATGCACATGCCACCACCAACATCGAAAATAAGAAAAACACCGAAAGTGTCGAAAAATTCTGGAACACACTCGAAAATACTATGAGAAAAATTCACCAAGATGACGTGAAAATACTAATGGGAGACTTCAACTCTCTATTTGGGACAGAAAAAACCTGTAGAAAAATCATTGGTACAAATTCAACACACCGAAACGCTTAGACCTACGGCACACGTCTGACTCACATTTGCCAACAATTCAACCACAAAAGAATGTCTTCCCACTTTAGGATAAAGCCAGTTCACAGGAAACATGTTTGGCAACCAGTTGCAAGCTGCTTTCATTCGCCTTTCGAGAGTCGCTGAAAGCCAGAATTTTAATTCTTTTGTAGCAGTGCTACGAGCAGGCAGGTACAAACGCAATAAGGGAATCGTAAGACAACGCTCGAGCAAAATTCGTCTTGCTACTTCCAGTAACCCTAAGTTGTGGAGGGAAAACTTTTCGGTACTGCTAAATTCATAATGCCGACGTATTTTGTGTTGTTGTGAATACATAATTATATCTATGAAATGCCACATTTTTATAATACTTGTGAATGATACAGGAAATGAAGTAAATACCGATCTTTCTGAAGTCAAAAGTCGGTAATATCATACTAATTCGTGTTAAAATAGGCTCAATCGTCTTACAGAGACTTAATGCATTATTAGGATAGACTGCCGTCGTGATGTTTCTGTAGTAAGCTGAATTTAATTTGTATCAGTACAGTGAATACTTCAATTGCATTTTCCATTAGTTCACTAAACGTAACAGTAATCATCAAAGAAAAATTAATCAGCAGCAGAATTTTCTTTGACGATATCTAAAACGATCTGGCAATGCTAAAGTTGTTTACAAATTCTATACCAGTAGAAACCTACTGGTACTAACGATGTCATTAAACCAGAGTAGTTTTAAGAGTATTTTCGTGTAGAACTGAATTGCGTTGACGGTTGATCGATCAAGGGCGGGGAAGGTAAAATTTTACGAATATATGACGAAAGGGACAAGGGCTTGAGAGAGGAATTCTCTACCAATAGAAGTGCCTGAGAGACGACTTTCCTATCAATCTCCTTTTTTTGTTTCTCAAATCAACACAGTGCGTTATCATGCAATAGCACAGGTGATGTAGCTGTGTTGCTCGATTATCTTACACTGCGACCGAAAGGTGTCTCAGTTGTTGGCAACAAATTCCAGCTGTGTTGCACGCACTCCTTGGGGCAGAATTCGTAGCCCAAAACACACTTTTGGAGCTATCAGATGTTAAATAGTATGTTCACACTACTCTTTGCTGGAGTTGTTGTCTTTCATTTCTTCTTAGGAAGTTAACGATAAAGGCATCATAACACGTCACCAGTAACAGTAGTGCATACGAACGCTCAATGAGCGACCTGATGACGTTCAATAATAGTCACTCCGTTGATTTTTTTGTTTAGAATTAGAGCATGCATTAGTGCTACACCAGACGTCTGAACTTTGCGTGTTGAATTCAAATGTAGCATTATGGTAAAATGGTAATCTATCACATATATCAGTAGTCGAGACTTCCGTAATGTGGAATATCATTCATGCCAGAAAGATCTTTGTTGGAAAAAGAATATCCTTTTTTGGCGTATATTTCCCAAAAACACTCGCTCCACACACAATTCAAATCTTTCTAGCTGCCTACTCTGTATTCACCTCTCTGTTATACCAAAAGTAAACGTTGTGTTGCAGATGTTACACCTTTTTCCACTTGCGACTAAATTTTACAATGCTTAACTGTAGTTCATGATTTTCAAGTACGCAAAATGCAATGCTTAACTGCAAGATGATAATAGACCTTCAAATTCGCAAATGACTGATGATACATACACTGACAGCGTGGCGCCGCGTTCACATGGTCGGCGCCGTATTTCAGGCGGCGGGTGGCGTCTGGCCGTTGGCCGGTAGCCGCTGCAGCGCGAGGAAACGCTCGAGCGTAAGCTGTTATGATCGCGACGCAGCCACGGGCTGTCCTGCGGAATTGTTTCTGGAATACTTCTTAATGCTGGTGGGTAGTATGTTAAGCGAGTTATCTTCGATGTTCAGTCAGACTCATAACTTCAGACAGAAAAGTGGTAAAAAGAAAAAAATTAAGTACAGTTGGACGCGAACAGGCGACTATAAGTTTAGAATGCGCGACGATTAACACTAGACCACGGGCTCACACATGCCGATAACGCCTCGGAAGTAGACAACACTTTCTCCTAACACTTCCGCATCTTCCAGTGTTGCCAGATTGTGAAGATGGCTGGACTTAGATTTGTCAGAGGTGGTCAGTTTTATTGGCTACCTTAAGTGAATGACTAGGACTTAGTCTCTGTGGCGGCCGGCCGCTGGTCAATTTTATTGTCTAAGACTGTACACTACGTGATCAAAAGAATCCAGACACCTGGCTGAAAATGAGTTACAAGTTCGTGGGGCCCTGTATTGATAATACTGGAATTCAATATGGTGCTGGCCTGCCTTAGCCATGATGACAGCTCCCACTCTTGCAGGCATACGTTCAGTCAGGTGCTGGAGGTTTCTTCGGGAGTGGCAGCCCATTCTGAGAATAGGTTAGGCCTGACACGATGTCGGCGTTCCAAAACATCCCAAAGGTGTTCTATAGGACTGAGGTCAGAACTCTGTGCAGAACAGTCCATTGCAACGATTCTATTGCCGTGTAATTACTCCACCACGTACCGTGCATTACGAACAGGTGCTCGATCGTGTTGAAAGATGCAGTTGCCATCCCCGAATTGCTCTTCAACAGCTGGAATCAAGAAGGTGCGTAAAAAAAGTAGGCCTCTGCTGTGGTAGTGCCACTGGTGCAAGTCTTCTCCATGAAAAACACGACCACACCATAACACCACCGCCTCCGAATTTTACTGTCGGCACTACACTTCCTGGCAGGAGACGTTCACTATGCATTCTCCACACACATAATGCCATCTGATCGCCACATTGTGTACCGTGATTGGTCACTCCACTCAACGTTTATTCACTGTTCAATAGTCCAATGTTTACACTCCTTACACCAAGCGAGGCGTTGTTTGGCATTTGCCAGCGTGAAGTGTGTATTATGTGCAGCTGCTCGTCAGTGAAATCCAAAGTTTCTCACCTCCCATCTAACTGTCATAGTACCTGCAGTCGATCCTGATGCAGTTGGGAATTCCTGTGTGACGGTCTGGATAGATGTCTGCCTATTACATATTACGACCCTCTTCAACTGTCGCGGTCTCTCTCAGTCAACAGACGAGGTCGGTTTATTTGCTTTTGTGCTGTACGTGACCCTTCACTTTTCCACTTCACTATCACATCGGAAACATTGGAGCTAAGGATGTTTAGGAGTGTGGAAATGTAGCGTACAGACGTATGACGGGAGTGACACCAAATAACCTGACCACGTTCGAAGTCTGTGGGCTGCGGAGCGCACCATTCTGCTCTCTCATGATGTCTAATGACTACTGAGGTCGCTGATATAGAGTACCTGGCAGCAGGTGGCAGCACAATGCACCTAATACGAAAAAGTATGATTTTGGGTGTTTCTGTATATTTTTCATCGCGTAGTGTAGATTTAGTGAGACCTATGGCCTTATTTGGTGCACCTACCTTGTATTATCCCTGCTGTTTTCAGAATTTTTAACTGTGCAGTCCAGTTAACGCTATAAGCTCCGTTTAAATTATTGTCTGCTACAAACGTATAGTCTGTCGGTAAACTGAAGAGCGAGCGAGCGAGCCCCCACTCTACCAACCCAGCTACGTCAGAGGGCGCTTCTACAGGCTGTTTCACAACATAGTACCGGCCCCGCCGCGGCGCGCGCTTTAAATCTGTGGCGACGCCGTACACAAATACGTCTCGGCTGCGTTTATTTTCAGACAAATGCATTAAGACCATAAGGAATACAAAAGACGATAGATTCTTTCGAAATACAACAATGGAGTAATTAATATTAACATAAGAACGGAAGTTAGGATTCTACTACAAACATAGAACCGAATGCCTGTTCATGTGAATATGCTATATGTTCCTCTACTGCTATTCGTAAAACGAACCGCACATAATTCAATCAATCTGTAAAATGTAAGGCTTGTTCTTACTTTGTGTTTCTACTGAAAGGTAGAAGTTTTCTTTGAAGGACTGTATTGAAAATTTACAATTCTTGCAACATGAAGAGTGTTTAAAAAGTAAGCAGAAATTTATAATTTTGTGTGTTAGTCCGATTTGCACAACTTTTTTGTCACTGTCTTCGTGAACATGTCTCTAACGTATGTGTACAATGTTATGCATATTGGCTATTTACTCTGTTGTCAGTTGTCAAAAAGATTACATGTGTTCTGGTAGCATCAACTATTATTTGTTTTGTATAAAAATAGATTAGAGAATCTGTATCAAATTTTGTTGTAAGAATCGAATAAAATGTATGACATTTTTAGAAATGTTGAATTTTGCTTTTGGTGAACTTGTTATGAGTAAACCAAGGGCATACAAGTGGTATAAACATTTCAAAGTGGGTCGTAAAGGGCAGCAGTTTTACAAGAATGGATGAGATTAAAAATGTGCAGTTAGAAGAAATATAAACTATCCCGAAGAAACAGTTCCTAAAGTGTTTCGCGAATTAGAAAAAGCACTGGCATAACTGTGTAGTATGTAATGGGGAATATTTTGAAGAGTATAACATTGCTGTAGACTAACAAATAAAGTTCTTACCAAAAAATAAAAGTTAATATGTAAGCGCCCCTTGTATGTCAAGCTTTCTGCTTGGAAGTCCAGAATCGGGGTATGTGTTTCGAAGGAAATTTCAGCATTGTTTACAATAGCTATTGCGGACATGTTTTAAGCAATATGTCTTAGAATCGGGTGAATAGTGACCGGGACAGAGATTTAGTGTTCCATCAGCATCAAAGATTTTACGCGATTTTGAAACTGTCTGTAACGATGGGTTTCCTCACAAAATTATTAATTTCTTTCGTGGGGATTCCAGTAAACCATGCTGCTTATTTCCGCGTTTCATCTTTATGCGTCCTACAGGACGCGGCTGACGTTTCCCTGAATTGCAGCCGTTTGGTTGGGATGAGTAATATTAGCCAACAGTTCTTTTTGCGTCGCCTCTTTAACATACGCTGTACTAACATTAGAGGCGATCGAACGCTTGTTACTCTGCAAATATCTCATCTTCTTCGTATTCTACACATTTTCTTACAATCCTAGGCGATTACCCATCACTTCCGGATATCGAAGTATTTCAGTAAGTATACGATGTTAATTGACACTGGAACTAAAATCCCACGAACAGAAATGACGTATATAACTGCACGCCGATCTTCACCGCTGCACAGGTAACGAGCAACAGATTTTGGGTGCCCCTGGAGGCCGGTGGCAGCGTTCTTCCAGGAAGGGCCACTTCCCCCACCAAAAGCGGTGCTCGGTCTTCAGTTTACAGACAGACTATAGCTTTGCCTTCCTTTCGCGTGTCTTCTAATAAGAGCCGTAGGGACAGAATTGCAGCATGTGTTGGTACATTTCTCCAGAGTCCAAAATGGTCTTCCCCAGGTCGGCCTCTGTCAGCATGTCCGTTCTGAAATTGCAGCTATTACATTCTTCATTAGCGCACCTTAATTTTCGGATGATTCGAATCGTCACGTAACGTGTGGTGAGGGAGAGTTGTTAGGAGTAGCAGGAGTGGGCGCATCCATCAGCGAAACCCCTCACCCCGTCGCCGTTTCCCGTAATGCCTCTGGAAGCGAGCGGAGTTGCTGCCTACTTTCCCGGACTGGGCGCACCTCGGCGGTCCTAATTCGCAGCCGCGGCTGGCGCCGACTGAGAGACGGATTAACAGCTCGCCGGGAAGCGACCGCCCTTCCTGCTCGTTTAATCTTTGCCGAGTGGGGCAACAGCCCGCGGGCCGGCCGCTCTGCTGGACCGCTTCCAGCCGGCCATTGATCTGGCTCACCTACTCCTGCCACGCCACGCCGCTACTCGACCACGCCGACGACTCTGCTTGCCGTGGGCGGCTGTGCGTCACCGGCGCTCCCAATATGCAGACGACACGCGCCGGCGTCAGGAGCGCTCGCACTGGCACCTTCAATTTTTTAACAAACAGCGGAAGTGACTCTCGTCACATATTCATGCCTGGCTACACCAAACTTTCAAATATTTGGGACTAGTTTGAAGAGAAGTTTCGTGCTGTCGATACTGATCGCAAATGGTAATTAATAGAAATCCTTCCATTTATGTCTCCACCGGTAACGTCTCTTGTAATGTTTAGGACTGCGCAAAGTTAGTTTCCATTAGTGTGTCTTTGCAATTTGTTGACTTTGGATGATCATTTTTATATTTTACACCGAATCCCTGTTTTAAGCGATGAATGGCTTCGCGCTGCCACTTCTACAACAATAATAACAGATGCTACAAGATGGTACGAATGATGAAAATGTTTGTTATAAAATGCAAACCTCCGAAGAAACACTGTCTGACAATAAATAATTGAAAGTATGAGATCATCCACATGAGTGCTAAAAGTAATCTGTTAAACTTCGGTCACACGATAATTCAATCAAATCTAAAGGATTTGAAGTTACAAATAACTTAGATCGGAAAGAACGCATATAAATGTTGTGGGTAAGGCGTACCAAGGAATGCGTTTTGTTGGCAGATCTCTTGATTGAACAACAGGTCTACTAAACAGACGCCCTGAAATACGATTGTGCGTCCTGTTTTTAAGTACACCTGTATGGTGTGGGACCCTCACGAGATTTAAGAGAATGTATCGAGAAAGTGCACAGAAGGACAGCACCCTTTTTATTATCTAGAAATAGGGGAGAGCGTGTCATGGGCGTGATATAGAATTTCGGGTGGACATAAAAAAAAAGCATTTCTCGTTGCAGCCAGATCTCGTCACTAAATTTCAATCAGCACTTTTCTCCCGCGAATGCCAAAACATTTAGTTCACGCCGACATACATAGGGAGAAACGATCATCATAATAAAATGAACGAAATCAGAACTCGCACGAAATGATGTAGGCGTTCGTTTTTATCGCGCACTCTTCGAGAGCGGAAAAATAGAGAATTATTGTGAAAGTGACTACATTAACTCACTGCCAGGCACTTAAATGTGATTTCCAGAGAAGCCACGTAAATGTAGATGTAGTAGATCACATTTGTTACATCCTATACAGGCAAGCTGTATTTCCTGAAGGTACAATTTTTATAAAGCCGTAAGACAATAAATCCGACTGAGACTGGGATATACACACCAAAGCCGCGTTTACAAGCCTTAGATTTATTTTCCTTTTCATCATACTACCCAGGTAAACTGAAACTCGTATCCCATCGCTCGACAAAGCGGTAATGCCTACAGCATAGAATTCACGTGGCGGCGATAGCATCTAACGAGTCTTGTCTCAGGATACAACAAGGCTTGTTAGGTTCCTAATATCACTGCAACCCATACGAGCGATGTGTCCTGGGTGTAGCGAAATACCCCTAGACGAGGAATCAAAGTGCCATGACTACATATTTCCTCCTTTCCTGACTTCCCGTGTCCAACTGAACAAAAATTTCCATAGAATACTGTTCTAATCACATACGGGACGAATTTCGCTATGGACGTGCTCTACGGAGAGTCCATTGTTCTTCTTGTGGTCTTCAGTACTGAGACTGGTTTGATGTAGCTCTCCATGCTACTGTATCCTGTGCAAGCTTCTTCATCACCCAGTACCTACTGCAACCTACATCCTTCTGAATTTGCTTAGTGTATTCATCTCTTGGTCTCCCTCTACGATTTCTACCCTCCACACCGCCCTCCAATACAAAATTTGTGATCCATTGATGCCACATAACATGTCCTACCAACCGATCCCTTCTTCTAGTCAAGATGTTCTACAAACATCTCTTCTCCCCATCCAATTCAATACTTCCTCATTAGTTATGTGATCTACCCATCTAATCTTCAGCATTCTTCTGTAGCACCACATTTCCAAAGCTTGTATTCTCTTCTTGTCCAAACTGGTTTTCTTCCATGTTTCACTTCCATACAAGGCTAACTCCATACAAATACTTTCAGAAATTATTTCCTGACACTTAAATCTATACTCGATGTTAACAAACTTCTCTTCTTCAGAAACGCTTTCCTTGCCATTGCCAGTCTACTTTTTATATCCTCTACTTCGACCATCATCAGTTATTTTGCTCCCAAATAGCAAAACTCCTTTACTACTTGCAGTGTCTCATTTCCTAATCTAATTCCCTCAGCATCACCCGATTTAATTTGACTACATTCCATTATTCTCGTTTTGCTTTTGTTGATGTTCATTTTGTACCCTCCTTTCATGACACTGTCCATTCCGTGCAACTGCTCTTCCAAGTCCTTTGCTGTTTCTTACAGAATTACAATGTCATCGGCGAACCTCAAAGTTTTTATTTCTTCTCCATGGATTTTAATACCTAATCCGAACTTTTCTTTTGTTTCCTTTAATGGTTGCTCAATATACAGATTGAATAACATCGGGGATAGGCTACAACCCTGTCACACTCCATTCCCAACCAATGCTTCCCTTTCATACCCCTCGACTCCAATAACTGCCATCTGCTTTCTGTACAAATTGTAAATAGCCTTTCGCTCCCTGTATTTTACCCCTGCCACCTTCAGAATTTGAAAGAGAGTCGTCCAGTGAACATTGTCAAAAGCTTTCTCTAAGTCTACAAATGCTAGAAACGTAGGTTTGCCTTTTCTTAATCTTTCTTCTAAGATAAGTCGTAGCGTCCGTATTGCTTCACGTCTTCAAACGTTTCTACGGAATCCAAACTGATCTTCCCCAAGGTCGGCTTCTATCTGCTTCTCCATTCGTCTGTAAAGAATTCGTGTTAGTATTTTGCAGCTGTGACTTATTAAACTGATAGTTCGGTAATTTTCACATCTGTCAACGCCTGCTTTCTTTGGGATTGGAATTATTATCTTCTTCTTGAAGTCCGAGGGTATTTCGCCTGTCTCATACATCTTGCTCACCAGATGGTAGAGTTTTGTTAGGACTGGCTCTTCCAAGGCCGTCAGTAGTTGTAATGGAATCTTTTCAACTCCGGGGGCCTTGTTTCGTCTCATGTCTATCAGTGCTCTGTCCATCTCTTCACGCAGTATCACATCTGCCATTTCATCTACGCCTACATCGTCTTCCATTTCCATAATATTGTCCTCAAGTACATCTCCCTTTTATAGACCCGCTATATACTTCTTGCACCTTTCTGCTTTCCCTTCTTTGCTTAGAACTGTGTTTCCGTCGGAGCTCTTGATATTCATACAAGTTGTTCTCTTTTCTCCAAAGATCCCTTTAATTTTCCTGTAGGCAGTAGTGAGGTAAGCCTTTACATCCTTATATTTGTCCTCTAGCCATAAATGCTTAGCCATTTTGCACTTCCTTATGATATCATTTTTGAGACGTTTGTATTCCTTTTTGCCTGCTTCATTTACTGCATTTTTGTATTTTCTCCTTTATTCAATTAAATTCAATACTTCGTCTGTTATACAAGGGTTTCGACTAGCCCTCATCTTTTTACCTATTTGATTATCTGCTGCCTTCACTACTTCATCCCTCAAACCTACCCATTCTTCTTCTACTGTATTTCTTTCTCCCATTCCTGTCAATTGTTCCCTTATGGTCTCACAGAAACTCGGTACAATCTCTGGTTCTTTCAGTTTATCCAGGTCCCATCTCCTTAAATTCCCACCTTCTTGCGGTTTCTTCAGTTGTAATTTACAGTTCATAACCAATAGATTGTGGTCAGAGTCTTCATCTGGTCCAGGAAATGTCTTACAATTTAAAATCTGGTTCCTAAATCTCTGTCTTACCATTATATAATCTATCTGATACCTTTTAGTCCCCCCATGAACCATGGACCTTGCCGTTGGTGAGGAGGCTTGCGTGCCTCAGTGATACAGATAGCCGTACCCTAGGTGCAACCACAACAGACGCGTATCTCTTGAGAGGCCAGACAAACGTGTGGTTCCTGAAGAGGGGCAGCAGCATTTTCAGCAGTTGCAAGAGCAACAGTCTGGATGATTCACAAATATGGCCTTGTAACACTAACCAAAACGGCGAACGGCTGAAAGCAAGGGGAAACTACGGCCGTAATTTTTCCCGAGGGCATGCAACTTTATTGTATGGTTAAATGATGATGGCGTCCTCTCGGGTAAAATATTCCGGAGGTAAAATAGTCCCCCATTCAGATCTCCGGGCAGGGACTACTCAAGAGGATGTCGTTATCAGGAGAAAGAAAACTGGCGTTCTACGGATCGGAGCGTGGAATGCCAGTTCCATTAATCGGGCAGGTAGGTTAGAAAATTTAAAAAGGGAAATGGATAGGTTAAAGTTTGATATAGTGGGAATTAGTGAAGTTCGGAGGAAGGAGGAACAAGACTCGTGGTCAGGTGAATGCAGGGTTATAAACTCAAAATCAAATAGGGGTAATGCAGGAGTAGGTTTAATAAGGAATAGGAAAATAGGAATACGGGTAAGTTACTACAAAGAGCATAGTGAACGCATTATTGTGGCCAAGATAGACACGAAGCCCACGCCTACTACAGCAGTACAAGATTATATGCCAACTAGCTCTGGAGATGAAGAAATTGAAGAAATGTATGATGAAATAAAAGAAATTATTCAGATTGTGAAGGGAGACGAAAATTTAATAGTCATGGGTGTTTGGTTTTCGGTAGTAGGAAAAGGGAGAGAAGGAAACGTAGTAGGTGAATATGGATTGGGGGTAAGAAATGAAAGAGGAAGCCGCCAGGTAGAATTTGGCACAGAGCACAAGTTTATCATAGCTAACACTTGGCTCAAGAATCATGAAAGAAGGTTGTATACATGGAAGAAGCTTGGCGATACTGACAGGTTTTAGATAGATTATATAATGGTAAGACAGAGATTTAGGAACCAGGTTTTAAATTGTAAGACATTTCCAGGAGCAGATGTGGATTCTGACCACAATCTATTGGTTATGACCTGTAGATCAAAATCTAAGAAACTGCAAAAAGGTGGGAATTTAAGGAGATGGGACCAGGATAAACTGACTAAACCAGAGGTTGTACAGAGTTTCAGGGAGAGCATAAGGGAACTATTGACAGGAATGGGAGAAAGAAATACACTAGAAGAAGAATGGGTAGGTTTGAAGGATGAAGTAGTGAAGGCAGCAGAGGATCAAGTAGGTAAAAAGACGAGAGCTAGTAGAAATACTGAATTTAATTGATGAAAGGAGAAAATATAAAAATGCAGTAAATGAAGCAGGCAAAAAGGAATACAAACGTCTCAAAAATGACATCGACAGGAAGTGCAAAATGGCCAAGCAGGCATGGCTAGAGGAAAAATGTAAGGATATAGAGGCTTATCTCACTAGGGGTGAGATAGATACAGCCTACAGAAAATTAAAGAGACCTTTGGAGGAAAGAGAACCACTTGTATGAATATCAAAAGCTCAGATAGAAACACAGTTCTAAGCAAAGAAGGGAAAGCAGAAAGGTGGAAGGAGTATATAGAGGGTCTATACAAAGGCGATGTACTTGAGGACAATATTATGGAAATGGAAGACGATGTAGGCGTAGATGAAATGGCAGATGTGATACTGCGTGAAGAGATGGACAGAGCACTGAAAGACCTGAGTCGAAACAAGGCCCACGTAGTTGATAACATTCCATTAGAACTACTGACAGCCTTGGGAGAGCCAGTCCTGACGAAACTCTACCATCTGGTGAGCAAGATGTATGAAACAGGCGAAATACCCTCGAACTTCAAGAAGAATATAATAATTCCAATCCGAAAGTAAACAGGCCTTGACAAATGTGAAAATTACCGAACTATCAGTTTAATAACTCACGGCTGCAAAATACTAACGCGGATTCTTTACAGATGAATGGAAAAACTAGTAGAGGCCGACCTCAGGGAAGATCAGTTTGGATTCCGTAGAAATGTTGGAACACGTGAGGCAGTACTGACCATACGACATATCTTAGAAGCTAGATTAAGAAAAGGCAAACGTACATTTCTAGCATTTGTAGACTTGGTGAAAGCTTTCGACAATGATGACTGGAATACGCTCTTTCAAATTCTGAAGGTGGCAGGGGTAAAATACAGGGAGTGAAAGGCTATTAACAATTTGTACAGAAACCAGATGGCAGTTTTAAGAGTCGAGGGACATGAAAGGGAAGCAGTGGTTGGGAAGGTAGTGAGACAGGGTTGTAGTCTCTCCCCGATGTTATTCAATCTGTATACTGAGCAAGCAGTGAAGGAAACAAAAGAGAAATTCGGAGTAGATATTAAAATCCATGGAGAAGAAATAAAAATTTTGTGGTGCGCCGATGACATTGTAATTCTGTCAGAGGCAGCAAAGGACTCGGAAGAGCAGTTGAATGGAATGGACAGTGTCTTGAAAGGAGGATATAAGATGAACATCAACAAAAGGAGAACGAGGATAATGGAATGTATTCGAATTAAATCGGGTGATGCTGAGGGAATTAGATTAGTAAATGAGACACTGCAAGTAGTAAAGGAGTTTTGCTATTTGGGGAGCAAAATAACTGATGATGGTCGAAGTAGAGAGGATATAAAATGTAGACTGGCAATGGCAAGGAAAGCGTTTCTGAAGAAGAGAAATTGCTTAACATCGAGTATAGATTTAAGTGTCAGGAAATAATTTCTGAAAGTATTTGTATGGAGTGTAGCCTTGTATGAAAGTGAAACATGGAAGATAACCAGTTTGGACAAGAAGAGAATACAAGCTTTTGAAATGTGGTGCTACAGAAGAATGCTGAAGATTAGATGGGTAGATCACATAACTAATGAGGAAGTATTGAATAGGATGGGGAGAAGAGATGTTTGTAGAACATCTTGACTAGAAGGAGGGATCGGTTGGTAGGACATGTGTTGAGGCATCAAGGGATCACAAATTTAGTATTGGAGGGCGGTGTGGAGGATAGAAATCGTAGAGGGAGACCAAGAGATGAATACACTAAGCAAATTCAGAAGGATGTAGGTTGCAGTAGGTACTGAGTGATGAAGAAGCTTGCACAGGATAGAGTAGCACGGAGAGCTGCATCAAACCAGTCTTAGGACTGAAGATCATAACAACAACAACATCACCTTTTAGTATCTCCAGGTTTCTCCCATGTATAGAACCTGCTTTCATGATTCGTGAACCAAGTGTTAGCTATGATTGAGTTATGCTCTGCTCAGAATTCTACCAGGCGGCTTTCTCTTTCATCTTAGCCCCAATCCATGTACACCTGCTATGTTTCCTTCTCTGCGTTTTTCCTACTCTCGAATTCCACTCACCTATGACTATTAAATTTTCGTCCCCTTTCTCAACCTTAATAATATCTTTTATCTCATCATACATTTCATCAATCTCTTTGTCATCGGCACAGCTAGTTGGCATATAAACTTGCACTACTGTAGTAGGCGTGGGCTTCGTGTCTATCTTGGTTACAATAATGTGTTCACTATGCTGTTTGTAGTAGCTTACCCGTACTCCTATTTTTTTCATTCATTATTAAATCTACTCCTGATTTACCCCTATTTGATTTTGTATTTATAACCCTGTATTCACCTGACCAAAAGTCTTGTTCCTCCTGCCACAGAACTTCACTAATTCGCACTATATCTAACTGTAACCTATCAATTTCCCTTTTTAAATTTTCTGACCTACCTACCCGATTAAGGGATCTGACATTCCACGCTCCGATCCGTAGAACGCCAGTTTTCTTTCCCCTAATAACGACGTGCTCTTGAGTATTCCGCGCCCGGAGATCCGAATGGGGGACAATTTTACCTCCGGAATATTTTACCCGAGAGGACGCCATCATCATTTAATCATACAGTAAAGCTGCATGCCCTCGGGAAAAATTACGGTTTTAGTTTCCCCTTGCCTTCAACCGTTCGTAGTCCTAGAACATCAAGGCCATTTTGGTTAGTTTTACAAGGCCAGATCAGTCAATCATCCGGACTGTTGCCCCTGAAACTACTGAAAAGGCTGTTGCTCCTCTTCAGGAACCACACGTTTGTCTGGTCTCTCAACAGATAACCCTCCGTTGTGGTTGCACCTACGGTACGGCTATCTGTATCGTTGAGGCACGCAAGCCTCCTCACCAACGGCAAGGTGCATGGTTCATGGGGAGGACGGAGAGTCCATAGACTCACAAAAATCGCATTTTTTTGCAATCCAGGTCTGAATGCAGATCCTTACGAGTTGGCCGCGGAGTACTGTGCTGCGCTTAACTTTCACGCTACACGTGCTGCCACCTTACAGATAAGTATAGGACCGTAAGTAAAATTGACATGCCGTATTCTGGCGTTTGGGAGTTATTTATTGTCTCACTCTTGTATACTAAAAAAAATGGTATGATTCTCGATTTAGAGAAGCTACGCTTAAGAGCACATAAATACACAGACCCAACTATATCGAACAAGGAATTCGTGGCCTATGTAAGGTAGTCCATTATTAATTATAGCTGAAGCCGTTACGTAAGCACAAGGATGAAAAGAGGCAGGTAGTATAGGGTTGTCAGTAGGAAGTAGTAACTGCAGAATGATTCGGTCGGGAGAGCTCTGTACCTTCGGACGTGGCGTAGTCACCGGTTGTCAACAGAGTAGCAGATCGATCAGGGACATTTCAACCCTTCACGCCAGCCAACGCCGACTGTCTGTGATGTTATTGTGAAGTGAACACGTGATGAGCCCAACCTCTGATAAAACAAGACAACGCTGACCTCATGTATCGAAGGACTAGGACCATCGAGCATACCGGGGCGAAGTTCCAAAAAATCTCGTGAAATCAAAGGAAGGACGGACTCGTAAGTTCTAAGTGCTAGAAGCAGTCCAGCTAGCAAAATAACTGTGCATAAGGAGCTACTAAAAGATGGGGTTCAGTGATGAATCACCTCCTCATAAGCCACTCATTTCTGTACTTAATGCTAAGCGAGGGCACTGGACGGCAGACGAATGGAAACGAGGGACTTGGGGTGATAGATCACTCTATACCTCGTGGAAGGGTTTGGCGAGCCAAATGCCAGGTGAATGTTGCCAGTCATCATGTCTAGTGCCAACAGTGAAGTACCGAAGAGGTGGTGTTACGTTATGGGGGTGTTTTTGTGTTTAGGGTGCGGTGTCCTTATTACGTTTAAGAAAATGCTAAATTGAACCGGATATGAACACATTTTAGAGTAGTGTGAAATGTGTACATATGTAAGGGAACCATTCAGAGCCTATGACCATATCTATCGGCATGGGAATGAACTCAGTCCTAAAGCAGCATCAGTGGGGCAATGGCTTCTGAACAATAACATTCCTGAATTGGCCTGGGATGTGTAGTTTTCAAATGAAACTGAAGCACTTAGTTATCTTCTCCATTTTCGCTATCGTCAAACACATCTCTTCTACTGAAACAGTGCTCATAGCTCATAAGGAATTGATTTGAGAATCCATGTAAACTGGACTTTCTTTCTTCTTCTATCGTGTGCAACTGTAAGCGTATGCGTTTACGCCATTATCTATGATATATCCTGTATATACATTTCTGGAAAAACTAGTACATCTGGAAAGGCGACACCGATTTAGGTACGATCATGGCATACGTCACTCAGGGTGATGGTAGATGCACTGATAATGGTTTCAACATCATCCACCAACAGACAGCGTAGTGGAATAGCTATCAAAGTGCCATCTGTGTCTACCCTTCAATAGGGAATGCTCACAGCCAGAAGGCTCCGTCTGTGTAGTCTGTGCAAATGCATGAAGCAAGAAGGCAACTATGTCAAGGAAACTCACTCGTGCTTCCTACGGCCAAATGGACAAGTTTGAAAGGGGTCATTTTGTGGCCCCACCGATTAGCGGGATGGTTCTTTCGGAGAATTTCCACGCAATTTGTAAGTGCTGGGTCAGTTGTGGAACGATGCGGGTACCGCTGGTCAGGTGGACATTCACACGACCGTAGAAGTGTTTCTGGACGCCCTCGCAGCAAAGTCGCTCACTAGGATCGTCGTACCGCAATGGCCGCAGAGGTAAATTGTACAACTAGCTCAGCACAGATAAGCAGGTAGATTTCCCCACCATGTTATAGTTCTGGGTGGAGATTTTAATTTGCCGGATATAGACTGGGAGACTCAAACGTTCATAACGACTGGCAGGGACAAAGAATCCTGTGAAATCTTCGTAAGTGCTTTATCTGAAAACTACCTTGAGCAGTTAAACAGAGAACCGACTCGCGGCGATAACATATTAGACCTTCTGGTGACAAACAGACCCGAACTATTTGAAATAGTTAACGCAGAACAGGGAATCAGCGATCATAAAGCGGTTACTGCATCGATGATTTCAGCCGTAAATAGAAATATTAAAAAAGGTAGGAAGATTTTTCTGTTTAGCAAAAGGGACAAAAAGCAGATTACAGAGTACCTGACGACTCAACACAAAAGTTTTGTCTCAAGTACAGATAGTGTTGAGGTTCAGTGGACAAAGTTCAAAACCGTCGTACATAATGCGTTAGATGAGTATGTGCCAAGCAAGATCGTAAGAGATGGAAAAGAGCCACCGTGGTACAACAACAGAATTACAAAACTGCTGCGGAAGCATAGGGAACTTCACAGCAAACATTAATATAGCCAAAGCCTTGCAGACAAAGGAAAATTACGCGAAGCGAAATGTAGTGTGAAGAGGGCTATGCGAGAGGCGTTCAATGAATTCGAAAGTAAAGTTCTATGCACTGACTCGGCAGAAAATCCTAAGAAATTTTGGTCTTATGTCAAAACAGTAGGTGGATCAAAACCAAATGTCCAGACACTCTGTGCCCAAAATGGTACTGAAACAGAGGATGACAGACTAAAGGCAGAAATACTAAATGTCTTTTTCCAAAGCTGTTTCACAGAGGAAGACTGCACTGTACTTCCTTGTCTAGATTGTCGCACAGATGACAAAATAGTAGATGACGAAATAGACAACAGAGGGATAGAGAAACAATTAAAATCGCTCAAAAGAGGAAAGGCCGCTAGACCTAATGGGATACCAGTTCGATTTTACACAGAGTACGCGAAGGAACTTGCCTCCCTTCTTGCAGCGGTGTACCGTAGGTCTCTAGAAAAGCGTAGCGTTCCAAATTAGAAAAGGGCACAGGTCAAACCTGTTTTCAAGAAGGGACGTCGAACAGATGTGCAGAACTATAGACCTATATCTCTAACGTCGATCGGTTGTAGAATTTTGGAACACGTATTATGTTCGAGTATAATGACTTTTCTGGAGACTAGAAGTCTACTCTGTAGGAATCAGCATGGGTTTCGAAAAAGACGGTCATGTGAAACCCAGCTCGCGCTATTCGTCCACGAGACTCAGAGGGCCATAGACACGGATTCACAGGTAGATGCCGTGTTTCGTGACTTCCGCAAGGCGTTCGATACAGTTCCCCACAGCCGTTTAATGAATAAAGTAAGAGCATATGGACTATCAGACCAATTGTGTGATTGGATTGATGAGTTCCTAGATAACAGAACGCAGCATGTCATTCTCAATGGAGAGAAGTCTTCCGAAGTAAGAGTGATTTCAGGTGTGCCGCAGGGGAGCGTCATAGGACCGTTGCTATTCACAATATACATAAATGACCTTGTGGATGACATCGGAAGTTCACTGAGGCTTTTTGCAGATGATGCTGTGGTGTATCGAGAGGTTATGACAATGAAAAATTGTACTGAAATGCAGGAGGATCTGCAGCGAATTGACGCATCGTGCAGGGAATGGCAATTCGATCTCAATGTAGACAAGTGTAATGTGCTGCGAATACATAGAAAGATAGATCCGTTATCATTTAGCTACAGAATAGCAGGTCAGCAACTGGAAGCAGTTAACTCCATAAATTGTCTGGGAGTACGCATTAGGAGTGATTTAAAATGGAATGATCATATAAAGTTAATCGTCGGTAAAGCAGATGCCAGACTGAGATTCATTGGAAGAATCCTAAGGAAATGCAATCCGAAATCAAAGGAAGTAGGTTACAGTACGCTTGTTCGCCCACTGATTGAATGTTGCTCAGCAGTGTGGGATCCGTACCATATAGGTTTGATGGAAGAGATGGAGAAGATCCAATGGAGAGCAGCGCGCTTCGTTACAGGATCATTTAGTAATCGCGAAAGCGTTATGGAGATGATAGATAAACTCCAGTGGAAGACTCTGCAGGAGAGACGCTCAGTAGCATGGTACGGGCTTTTGTTAAAGTTTCGAGAAGATGCCTTCACCGAAGAGTCAAGCAGTATATTCCTCCCTCCTACGTATATCTCGCGAAGAGACCATGACGATAAAATCAGAGAGATTCGAGCCCACACGGAAGCGTACCGACAATCCTTCTTTCCACGAACGATACAAGAGTGGAATAGAAGGGAGAACCGATATATATATATATATATATATATATATATATATATATATATATATATATATATATATATATATATATACCACTGGCCATTAAAATTGCTGCACCACGAAGATGACGTGCTACAGAAGCGAAATTTAACCGCCAGGAAGAAGATGCTGTGATACGCAAATGATTAGCTTTTCACAGCATTCAGACAACGTTGGCGCCGGTGGCGACACCTACAACGTGCTGGCATGAGGAAAGTTTCCAACCGATTTCTCATACATGAACAGCAGTTGACCGGCGTTGCCTGGTGAAACGTTGTTGTGATGCTTCGTGTAAGGAGGAGAAATGCACACCATCACGTTTCCGACTTTGATAAAGTTCGGATTGTAGCCTATCGCGATTGCGATTTATAAAAAAAAATGGTTCAAATGGCTCTGAGCACTATGGGACTTAACAGCTGTGGTCATCAGTCCCCTAGAACTTAGAACTACTTAAACCTAACTAACCTAAGGACATCACACACATCCATGCCCGAGGCAGGATTCGAACCTGCGACCGTAGCAGTCGCGCGGTTCCGGACTGAGTGCCTAGAACCGCGAAACCACCGCGGCCGGCTGCGGTTTATAGTATCGGAACATTGCTGCTCACGTTAGTCGAGATCCAATGAATGTTAGCAGAAAATGGAATCGGTGGGTTCAGGAGGATAATACGGAACGCCGTGCTGCATGCCAACGGCCTCGTATCACTAGCAGTCGCGATGACAGGCATCTTCTCCGCATTGTTGTAACGGACCGTGCTGCCACGTCTCGATCCCGAGGTCAACAGATGGGGACGTTTGCAAGACAACAACCATCAGCACGAACAGTTTGACGACGTTTGCAGCAGAATGGACTATCAGCTCGGAGACCACGGCTGCAGTTACCCTTGACGCTGCATCACAATCATGAGTGCCTGCGATGGTGTACTCAACGACGAACGTATGTGCACGAATGGCAAAACGTAAGTTTTTCGGATGAATCCAGCTTCTGTTTACAGTATCATGGTGGTCGCATCCGTGTTTGGCGACATCGCGGTGAACGCACATTGGAAGCGTGTATTCGTCATTGCCATACTGGCGTATCAACCGGTCGTATGGGGTGCCATTGGTTACATGTGTCAGTCACCTCTTGTTCGCATTGACGGCACTTTGAACAGTGGACGTTACGTGTATTGCGACCCGTGGCTCTACCCTTCATTTGATCCCTGCGAAACCCTACATTTCAGCAGGATAATGCACGACCGCTTGTTGCAGCTCCCATACAGGCTTTTCTGGATACAGAAAATGTTCGACTGCTGCAATGGCCAGCACATTCTCCAGATCCCTGACCAATTGAAAATGTCTGGTCAATGGTGTCCGAGCAACTGGCTCTTCACAATTCGCCAGTCACTACTCTTGGAAAACTGTGGTACCGTGTTGAAGCTTCATGGGCAGCTGTACCTGTACACGCCATCCAAACTCTCTTTGACTGAATGTCCAGGCGTATCAAGGCCGTTATTACGACCAGAGGTGGTTGTTCTGGGTACTGATTTCTCAGGATCAATGCACCCAAATTGCGATAAAATGTAGACACATGTCAGTTCTAGTATAATATATTTGTCCAATGAATACCCGTTTATCATCTGGATTTCTTCTTGGTGTAGCAGTTTTAACGGCCAGTAGAGCAGTTAGTCAGTCGTCTTTCATATAATCCTGTAGCAGTCCTATTTTGAACTTTGACAAGCTGAAAATGATCTATATAAATGTCTCTTTCCCTACACACTCGTGTTCTTGTAGCATTCTGCCCTTTACCTTCGTTTAGTATTACATAGCCTATTAGGGATCTTAGAGCTCTGACATTCCAAGTATATTTGTATATTTCTTCTTTTTTTTTTTTTTTGTAAAACATTGCGATGTTTTGTTTGTTACAGCTACATAACACAATGAGTCTTATACTGTTGTTGTTAAAATCTTCTTATCCGTATTTTGCTCTCCCGTATTCTATTTCCATGTCCCCTAATTCGGCATTTAAAGCTCCTGCCAGAATTAAGTAATTTTCTTTATTCGTTCGGTCTGTTCCTGTCTGCGGTCGCGCGGTTCCATGTTGAAGCGCCTAGAACCGCTCGGCCACATCGGCCGGCAGCATTATTATAAAATTATGCAGTTCAACGCATGTTACATTGAGGAATGGTACTCTCATTCAACTGTATAATAACAAAACAGTAGTTACAGCTAGAGCAAGGCAAAAATTAGAATATTCAACATTATTTTGCACCTCTTTCTCCTTTATGGACATGTAACTTGGAAACTCAACAAATACTGTGTGTTATTCCCTTGTATTAATACGCTGTTGTCATTCAGTTTAACCATTTCTGTAATTATAGTCTTTATTCAGTCGCTATAATGATAAACTTGTGTTCTAACCTGCAATGTGATTTTAGAGTAGTTTGGAGGCAATTAATTGCAGTTACCTAGGGTGCTATAGCACACTATTTGTCAGTTACCTATGAATCATATGGTATGCCTTCATGCGACTCATTGTATGTATATTTATGTAGCCGGCCGGAGTGGCCGTGCGGTTCTAGGCGCTACAGTCTGGAACCGAGCGACCGCTGCGGTCGCAGGTTCGAATCCTGCCTCGGGCATGGATGTGTGTGATGTCCTTAGGTTAGTTGGTTCAATTAGTTCTAAGTTCTAGGCGACTGATGGCCTGAGAAGTTAAGTCGCATAGTGCTCATAGCCATTTTATATTTATGTTTTTGTTATTGTGCACATTCCTTTTCTTACGAAATTACACCCTAACCAGTGTTGTAGACTGTACTGATTCACACTCCCTGTCTCCAGATCTTGTGGTGACTGCTGGAGCGCTTTATAAGGAAAACTAAATATTAAAATAACGTCTATTCCAGGAAAAAACTTTTGTGTGTAAATGCTAGTCAGTAGATTCACTATTACATTGCTCCTTCGCCAAACCGCATCCCAGAAATTACTTTTGCTTTCTCTCTGATCAAATCATAGAACTGCTCTACTGACGTGGGAGCTGTTGTGTACGAATTCGTCGTGAAGCCGGTGATCAGGCAGTGTCTGCGAAGCGTCACGTAGGGAAGAGCCTCCGAGCGCGAGTGGGCTGTGTGCCGGTCGTCCTCTTTGTAGTAGTGGGAGAGGCCGCTCGCAGTACAGAGTCGCTGCAGGCGTGGCTCAATGCGTGCGCACCACTGCGTCCACCGGATCCCGCGCAAATAGTATCGGCGACTGGCGCAGACTTGCAATTCCGCTTCTAACTTTGACACATGTGGGGAGCAAGTTGGCCTGACCTGGTTATAGACCAGTATTCAATAATTGTTTTTTTATTCTTTATTGGGATAAGCTGGCAGCAGTTTAGTATGCCGCTCTTCAGCCTACAGACTTTGTTTTAAAAAGGTGAAGATAATATATATTAAAAAACAGTCGATAAAATCGAAGACTTAAAGGGTAACATGGCGAAAAAATCGTGGAACGTAAAACAGAACAAAGGGATTGTGATGCTAATAAAAATACATACGAAGCAGACAGGTGAAATAATAGACAGACAATTAAAAAAAAAACACGGCGGCAGTCGGGTTTCTGTTCGCAAAGGACATAAAATTCACACCCAGTGACAGCATGGTTTCGGTTCGCAACACGGAAAAAGATGAAACAACACTGAACATTCACTGGAGCATTGCGCTAAAATATGACATACCACAGCCGAGAGAACGTGGGGGAAAACTAGACAGATGAGGGAAAAAAAAAGGCGTGAAGGTGAGGAAAAGAGAAGGAGGGGGGAGGGGGAAAGGAGCTAATGGAGGATGAGGACCCATAAGAGGGGTGGGGGGGGTGCTGGACAGACCCGACAGGGAGTGGGGAAGGCAGAGAAGGGGAATACAAAGGGACTCGGGAGGGGGGGATAAGGGATGTAGGGAGAGGTTAGGCGGGAAGAAACACAGGATGGAAGGGGGTAAGAGGGTGCCCAGGGAAAGGATGGAGGAAAGGGGGGGAGGGTGAGGATCAGAGTTGATTGGAGGGATAAATGGAGGGAGAGAGTGCATCATCTGGGAGGGGGAGAATACCTGTTATTAAGCCGAAAGCTTTGTGAAATTATAAATACATTTTGGAATGAACATCCAACTTACGTACACCCTCTCACCTGCTTCGCCATGATCGTTAAGTCTTCTAATTAACTTTCATAAATTGTGATGTACGTTTGCGCTTATACAGGGTCGTCCACTGATAGTGACCAGGCCAAATATCTCACGAAATAAGCATCAAACGAAAAAACTACAAAGAACGAAACTCGTCTACCTTGAAGGGAGAAACCAGATGGCGCTAAGGTCGGCCCGCTAGATAGCGTAGCCATAGGTCAAATTGATAGAAATTGCATTCTCTTAAATAGGAACCCCTTTTTTTATTACATATTCGTGTGGTACGTAAAGAAATATGAATGTTTTAGTTGGACCACTTTTTTCACTTTGTGGTAGATGGCGCTGTAATAGTCACAAACGTATAAGTACGTGGTATCACGTAACATTCCGCCAGTGCGGACGGTATTTGCTTCGTGATACACTACCAGTGTTAAAATGGACCGTTTACCAATTGCGGAAAAGGTCGATATCGTGTTGATGAGTGGCTATTGTGATCAAAATGCCCAACGGGCGTGTGCTTTGTATGCTGCTCGGTATCCTGGACGACATCATCCAACTGTCCTGACCGTTCGCCGGATAGTTACGTTATTTAAGGAAACAGGAAGTCTTCAGCCACATGTGAAACGCCCAACCACGACCTCCAACAAATAATGATGCCCAAGTAGGTGTTTCAGCTGCTGTCGCGGCTTATCCGCCCATCAGTAGCAGACAAATTGCGCGAGAATCGGCAATCTCAAAAACATCGGTGTTGAGAATACTACATCAACATAGATTGCACCAGGAATCGCATGGCGGCGACTTTGATCGTCGTGTACTGTTCTGCCACTGGGCACAAGAGAAATTATGGGACGATGACAGATTTTTTGCACGCGTTCTATTCGGCGACGAAGCGTCATTCGCCAACAGCGCTAACGTAAACCGGCGTAATATGCACTATTGGGCATGGGAAAATCCACGATGGCTGCGACAAGTGAAACATCAGTGACCTTGATGGGTTAATGTATGGTTCGGCATTATGGGATGAAGGATAATCGATAGCAATCTAAATGTTGCAATGCATGCCGATTTCCTACGTAATGTTATACAGGTGTTATTACAAGATGTTTCACTGCATGACAGAATGGCGATGTACTTCCAACATGATGGATGTCCGGCACATAGCTCGCGTGCGGTTGAAGCGGTACTGAATAGCATATTTCATGACAGGTGGATTGGTCGTCGAAGCACCATACCATGGCCCACACGTTCACCGGATCTGACGTCCGCGGATTTCTTTCTATGGGGGAAAGTAGAATGATATTTGCTATCGAGATCCACCGACAACGCCTGACAACATGCGTCAGCGCATTGTCAATCCATGTGTGAACATTACGGAAGGCGAACTATTCGCTGTTGAGAGGAATGTCGTTACACGTATTGCCAAATGCATTGATGTTGACAGACATCATTTTGAGCATATATTGGACTTATGTGACTGTAACAGCATGATTACCTGAGATATGATAAGTTCACAAAGATACATGTCTCACATTGGAATAACCGAAATAAAATGTTCAAACGTACCTACGGTCTGTATTTTAGTTAAAAAAAACAACCTGTTACCAACTGTTCGTCTAAAATTGTGAGCCATATGTTTGTAACTATTACAGCGCCATCTATCACAAAGCGAAAAACGTGGTATAGTTAAACCACTCATATATCTTTTCGTACTACACGAATATGTAATAAAAATGGGGGTTTCTTTAAAAAAAAACGCATCTGATATCCGTTTGACCTATGGCAGTGCCATCTAGCGTTCCAACCATAGCGCTATCTGGTTTCCCCCTTCAAGCTAGACAAGTTTCGTTCTTTGTAGTTTTTTCGTTTGACGCTTGTTGCGTGAGATATTTGGCCCGGTCACGATTAATGGGCGAATAGAGGTATTCCAGTACTCCACATAATCTTTTGCAGAAGTTTTATTTAGTGCCTCTAATTTTCTCTATAGACTGAGGAATTTGGGAATCCTGAAATTTTTACACACATCTCAAAGTTATTCTACCATCAAACGACCTGGTTGTCCGCCCTCTGTGGTTTCCAAGAGGCATTGCTCGTCTAGTCTCATTATTTATCTGAACCTTCCTTCGGCAGTCATCTCTTGCACAAGCCTTTGAGTATCATTCGGTGAACCATTCTCCATGGGTAAATTTCTCGTGCTCTCGTCACTAGATTAGTACATCTGCTGAAATTTATGTCAGTCCACGTTTGTAAATTATCTTTCAATTCCACAGGGTACCGAGCTTAAATCTGGACAAAGGAAACCTTTTCTAAAACCAAATTTATTAAGACTAAATACAAATTAAAATGAAAATCCCTTTACATGTAAGTAATGATATCTTTCAAGTGTAACATTACGCGTTACAGCCGCAATGAACGCCTCCAGTCTTGTGTTAAAACGATCGCAAGTACTCTTTAAAACAGCGCTGTCCGTATTCTCGAATGCTGCTTTGATAGTGGTGCGGAGGAATGCGACATCAGAGTGCCTCGTGTTACTGGTAACTCTTTTAACTACGCTCCAAATTTAGTAGTAGAGTGGGCTCAAATCCCGGATACTCGGGGGGCCGGAACTCCTTACATCCGATCATGTCCACGTTATCCGAGAGACGGTTTTGGATTAAATGGCTCGTATGAGGCCCTCTCTGCTGACGCATTCTTCGATTGTTGACATTCAATACTGACGCCAATTTCCTCAGCGATTTCCTCGGACCCTCCGAAATCAGCGCCTGCCTTTTTCGATTCGTGACACGCGTTTTCTTGAATGAAGTTTCCTCGCCGGGATAACGGAACCCAAACCAGACTCCTCCGAAACATTGTGCTTGACCACAATATTGTAAAATCGAACTATTTCAGTAGGCGAACATCCAGTGCGTAGACTTCCGATAATCGCTTTTCTTAGGTTACACCCCGCACTTGCCCGTAAAACGTCGGCTATTTTGAAGTTCAGACTGTTTACTAGATGTCTATGGCGTTCAAAGTGAAATTTGTCCGGATTTAAGGACCGCAGTCAGTACATTCTTTTAGTGTTACTATTAAGCTGGTTGTTGGTTTTAATGTTATCTTCAGTTTGGCATGAATAATCTACTCGCAGTCTTTTGTATCTTATCAAATGTACTCCTGCTTCCGTCTACTTCAGGAGTTTTATCATAAACGCTCCATTTCTGTTCTCGATCTCTTACTCCTTTATTGGCGTGTATATGCGACATACTGTAAGGCTTCGAGTTTATTTATGGTATTCATTGAAAGTGATGTGAACTCTCTTTTCTTTCGATATTTCATACTTCATACTAGTTCACTGGATACTTTTCAAACAGAAGTCTTCGATAGTGGATATATTACGCCACAGATGATTTGAGTTCAATCAGTGTGATCTTAGGCCGTCAGCAGCATTGTCGTTGGCATTACCATGCAGCGAGAAGTACTTGAGGCATTCAGGTGTTGGCCACAATGCTGTGCAGTTTGCAATTCTAGCAGAACACAGAGATGCAAATGCAGAATTTGTTGCTTCTTGCAAATTTGGTTTTGCAATGACTGATCTTGAAAGTATAAAGATTGTCAGGCAATGTTATCGCTACATTGCTTGGCTGCTAAATTATCATGAGTGAGGAAGGCAAATATTTAGCAAGTTTTTGTTCGTTATTGACTCTGGTCAGTTTGATTGCAGAGACGTCCGCCTGCTTAGCTGGGTGGTAACGCGCTCGCCTCCCCTACAAGATGACCCGGGTTCGATTCACGGCCGGGTTTGAGATTTTCTCCACTCTAAACTGTTTGTAGTGTTGTCCTCATCATCATTTCATCCTTATCACCGGCGCGCAAGTCGCCCAATGCGGCGCCAAATGAAATGACTTGCACTTGGCGGCCGAACTTCCTCGAATAGGGGCCTTCCAGCCAACGATTCCTTACGTTCATTTCAATTTTTTTTTATTTTAATTTTTTATTTTTGCCGAGACGTGATTAAACAAAGATGTCTGCTAACATAAGTTGGACTCGGAGTTACCAATTCGCCAGTTCTTTACCATTTGAGTAACTTATTATGTAGCAAAGTAATATTTTTAATGAGAAGTGAACTTTGTGAAGATGGTTGCAATAGTTAAGGAATCTGAGTTTCACAATACAGCTTTTGAATGCTATCCCCTTTCCAGTCGTTTACTATGTTTAGTTTCTTTCAGTGTCCCCTCATAAAAAATTTGTATTGAAATTGTGTGTCACTGTACGGCGCAGAACATAGTCATCAAACGTAAAGCATGATAAGCAAAGCATAGTTGTTTCCCTTGGGAAGGTTTTCCTATAGTTAGTTTGATGCTGGGCTACATTTTAATTTTCACAAGCTAAGCCATCATTAGTAATGAGTTGATTTAAAAAGATCTTCTGCACTAGAGAAATCTGTTTAGGAGGCTAGTCATTTACTGTTCATATGTTCCTTCCTTCGTGGCTAAGTGGGAACTGCTGGTTCTCTACCTCACACATGGAGACGCGCGGAAATGTGGCGTCGTTCCTCGCCCTACAGATATTCTGCAACGTCGTTAATTCTTGCGTTCAGAGCATGCGTTTCCCCTCTTCGCCCGGCAGTATTTACCCCCTTACCGCCGTTCGTCCTCTGCCAATTTTCTGCGAAGTGTAATTTAATTTTCTTGCTAATTTACTTTATTAAGACGAAGTGCGATAACAAGTTTGAGTGATTTAAGACCTAGCACGGGATTGGATGATGCTCCAGCGCTTCCGGGCGAGTATTAAAACGCGACTTTCGAGCTCCTCGTCGCACCATAAATCGCATTAATTGTTTCGCTCCTGACAGAGGAAGAGCCTTCCGGCAGAACAGAAGTTAGGCAGCAGTCTGGGATGTGCCGCCCACGGGGTCTCTGCGACCTAACGCGACAAAATGTGGCTGCGAAGATTACCACGTCATGCATTAATGGGTGAGGGAAGTTACGGCCAAGTTAACTAATCCTCCGAAATATTTATACTAAGGGGCAATGTTCGACATAAATGTACGAACACAATACACAGTAGAATGTTATTTAGCTCCAACGATGTTCCTAAACGTGCAACTGTAATGAATTTTTGTTATCTGGAACAAAAAAGCGAAGAAATGAGATATAAGTGATCGACAGGCCCTCCGACAAATACATTTCACATCCTGCTTACAAAATGACACTGCTTAACTCAACGCGTGTGTTGTAGGCAGATGAAATGCTCTCTACCCTTCTGTATGCATTATCCCATTTTTTAATGTTTGTTGCAATGAATAATGGCAGACTCTGGCGCAAAGTATATAAAATGTGGGTTTACGGGACAAACGGTGACTGGAAATGACGGTTGCCAGCAAATTTATCTTAACTCCTTGTACACTGTCAGTAAGTAAATGTTAAAATGTACGTTATAGATCTTCTTCTATATTCTGTAAGACCTCTATGATGTGCGTGTCAGAGGGTTGTTTTCCAATGTATTGAAGGGTGGTCTTCTTCCACTTGTGTGTCACGCATGGGAAGAGTGACCGTTTAAATGCACCTGTCCACGCAGTAATTAATGTAAATATGCCTTAAAGCTACACGTTGAGACTTGTAGAAAATACTTAGGTTCATCGTTTACGGCTGCTTCTTGAAAGTTTGTATCTAGGCTATTTCGAGATAGTTTGCGCCAGCTACAAGCGCCTGTCAGTGCAGTTTCTTCAGCTTCTGCGGGACACTATCCCACAGATCGAAGTGAACCTGTGATCATTCGTGCTGCCCTAGCCCTGCTAGTCCTGCTTGGTACTGGATTCCCACAATTGTGCAATATTGTAGAATGTGTCTCACGAATGTTCAGTAAGCTATCTGCTTTGTAGGCTAATTGCATTTCACTAGTTTCCAACCAACGAAATAGAGCCTCCCACGCGATATATCTACCATCGAGCAAAGCTTATCTTCCCATATCACATACCAATAAATTGTAACATACATGTATTTATAAAAGTAGACCTATTACAATTGTGACTCGTTGTCATTGTAGCGAATATGATACTATGCTTTTTTCGGCTTGTGAAGTGGATAATTTTACGTTTCTGAACACGTAAAGTAAGATACTAAAGAATGAAACTTTCACCCTTCAGCGGCTTGTGCTCTGATATGTAATTTCCTGGCAGATTAAATCTGTGTGCCGCATCAAGATTCGAACGCAGGACCTTTCCCTTTCTCGGCCCAGTGCTCCAATAACTACGCTACGGAAGCAGGACTGAAAAATCTTCCCCACAGCTTCACTTCCGTGAGTACCTCATCACCTACTTTACTAACTTCACAGAAAATCTCCTACGAAACTTGCAGGACTAGCACTCCCGGGAAAAAGGATACTGGGAAGTCGTGGCTTAGCCATAACCTGGGGGATGTTTCCAAACTGAAATTTTCAAACGGAGCTGCGTGCTGATATTAAATTTTCTGACATTTTGAAACTGTGAACGGATCAAGACTTGAACTCGTAACCTTTACCTTATGGGGGTAAGTCCAACTAGCTCTTCTTCACAGTTTTAATTCCACCATTGTATCTCCTCCCTTTTATCCAGGAGTGCTAGTCCTGCAAGTTTCACAGGAGGATTTCTGTGAAGGTTTGAATGTAGGAGATGAGGTACTAGTGGAAGTAAATGTGTGAAGATGTGTTGTGATTCGCGATGGGGTGGCTCAGCTGGTAGAGCACTTTCTCGCTAAAGGCTCGCTGGAAGAACTCAACATTCACAGAAAGACAAGAGCAATCATTCGGCAAACATTAATTGACACAGTCTCCAAGGTTAAATTTATGGGGGATAGCTCTGAACCATTTGAAATTTTAACTGGAGTGCGACAGGGTGACGGAATTCCACGATTACTCTTTAATATCATTCTTGAAAAAATTATCAGGACATGGGAAAAAGAAGTCAAAGGTATCCAAATTGGCATTCGAAAAGATAATAGATTCAATGTGAAGTCTTAAGCTTTTTCAGATGACCTTGAAATCCTCACAAATAATAGAAAAGAAGCCACTAACGCCATAGAGAAGTTACACGAAGTTGAACTGGCCTGCAAATTTCGTATGAGAAAACCCAGTAGATAGAAAGAGTGCCACAAGACAAACTGCGTATTGTGACAACCCATGGGAAAATCGTACAAGTACCACATTTTAAGTACCTGGGAGAAATCATCCAGCCATCAGGGATCAACCTAAAGGCCAATGAGGAAAGAATAAAAAATCTATAGGAAGCATATATACTCACATGGAACTATTACAACAAAAAGTACATATCCATTAACTGTCATACTTCCGGAGGCACTGTATGCAACTGAAACAACACAAATAGGTGGGCAAACTAAAATAAAAAAATTAGAGAAACAAGAAAGGAAAATTCTCAGGAAAATTTTTCGCCTGATACAAGAGCAAGGAATCTGGAAGAAGAGACCAACATCAGAATTATATAAATACACAGACAAGATTACGGATACAATAAGGAAAAGAAGAATGTAGTTCTACGAACATATCCATAAGATGAATGAAAACAGATTTCAAAGCGAATTCTTAAAGTCATCAACTCAGGCAGGGGAAAAATAAAATGGACAAAAGAAGTTGAAGAGGACCTCAGACAAGCACATAAAACAGTAAACGATGCATAAAGTACAACTGAATTCAGGAACATCATCAAAAAACATAAGCTTGACACCGCAACACAGAAAAGACCAGGATGAAAATGGACAGCGGAGCGAAGAAACAACACAGTCAACACATGAAGAAAATTTGGGCTCAGATAAAACATAAGCAATCATCATAAAGGAATTCAAGTTCAAACGCTCTCTTTAAATGGGAATAATCGAAAATAATATGCAGAACATTATCTAAGATAATTTCTTATTGTAGTATTCACATAGAGTAAATCTCGAACAGTAAGGCATCCTTATAGGAAGTATTACTTTATTTTTCTTTTCGCACTACTTTTATTTACTCTACTGATTATATTTTGGACACAAGTAGTCACAAATACCGACAAAAGCATATCGTCCGCCTCCGTAGAGCAGCGGTAGCCTTACCGCCTACCACACTAACACTGTTGTACACCTGATGATTCCTGGCGCGCTCTTGATGATATTCAAAGTTGACAGGAGGGCATGTTACGCTGGTAAGTGTTCTATATTAACATTTTTAGAAAGATTAGACTGTGCATTATTTTTTGCAGACTGCCGACTCTCGTCGCTACAGTCAGAACATTTGCTCTCAGATCCATTACTTCCATGGCATTCATCCTCATCTTATGACGAATTTAGTTACAAACCCAAATTAACATCAGTAAATGATCTAATTGCCGAAGTTTGACAATTCACCTGAGAAGAAACAATGAAGATTCAAGTAACTGAGAAGTTTTAAACAGTTTCTCGAAAAACACAATTCGCAAGCACATTATTATTAAAACAGAGGCTTTGTTGAAGCTATAAAAATCACTATTACCATAAAATATAAGAGACAACTAAAAATATTAGAATTTCGAGTAATAACGTTTGTATCAGGTCATTATGACACGAAAGTTACATATGTCAATATTAATGTTTATGCTGAAACTACAATATTTTAAATATCTTGAGCACAAACTTTAATAGTGACATAATTTTACATCTGTATTGCTTATCCAACTTCTAAATATTTTTGATCATAGAGATAGAAACAGAGCATCAGGGTTAAGAACCCAATTTGACAAAATAATCGAGTCTTCATATTTTAGTCTTTTTTCTTAAAGAAAAAACAGGTATTTTCCCAGGTGATGAATATTGCCTTGATGTCATCCTACACAATACTTGCTGTCAAATGCTTACACCTTACCACATTGCGGAACATTTTTACTTACTTATCCTGAAATTAACAAGTTTAAAGGACTAGATCCCCACCAGGTACTGAAAAGATATTTCCACTGCTGTTTATGAAGATGTTGGTAGACAAATGGATGTATACATATTTTTATTGTGGTATGAACACTTTTACTTTCAGGATAAGGAGAAGGATTAACATGAACTGTCAATGAATTGTCTTACAGTGATGTAAGTCTGCTGTAAGAAATGATTATTATAGAGCCACGATAATAGTATATGTATACGTGTATACATGTGCTAATAATTACGCTGTTCACAGTGAAGGAATACACAACGATTTATGATGATTTATAGTATTGGAATTATTTATGCTGTTTATCTACACAGGGAAGTCTTCTTTTGTAACATGTAATGAATCTTCGTAATACAAAACATTTTTCGTTCAGGATGACAATTTGAAAACAGAACATATTATTGTGTAGTTATGTATAGTAGTATCTGCAAGTGCAGACTGAGGAGGAATGTACTTGTGTTTAGAAAAATACATTTGCATTCCTTATGTTGTAGGATTTTAAGCAGCACATTAATGACAAAGCTGTATTCAGTGCTGTTAGCTATTAACATGATTCGTATTACCTATGTAGCTGTTGTTAGAAAAGTTATTAGTGTGATTATTTGATTTCATAGTCTTTTAATGTAGGTGTCATATAACAAATATTGCCACCAAATAAGCTAAATACAAGCTATAATTTGGATGGAGTGTGAATGGTTTTAAGTTGAACAGATAAATCTGAGTTAGGTGAATTTCGTTTATTCAGAGTACATATCTGTTATTGGTAAGTACCTCGTCTTAGCAAGTTATGTAGTCATTAGCACGTTTGCTGAGCCTAGGTGCGAGTATTGCTAGTATATACAGGCAGTAAGTGGTAGTAACCCTTTGTGTTCTGCGCACAGAAGCTATATAACTACCAGGCAAGAGAGCATGCCGAAAATAAAATTGCCGAAGCAAAAATGCGATTTATTACTTAGGATTCAAGACAGAGGCGTTGAAGCAATATTTGATGCTTTGCCATTACGTAATTGTACACGTTGTCTTCTGTTCATGGGGGAGAGGGTGGGGGAGGGCAGCCTAAAATGTTGAATTGTGAAGATGTGATATCAGTGGACTCGATCTGTGTTTACAAGAAGGTAATATAAATATTCAATGGACTGATGACAAGAGAGCATAGCGAAATGTCAATGAACGATCTCTACGAAATTCGTCAGGCAAAATAATGCAATGTGTATTTTTTTGTTGGTATCCAGTTTCACTTTTACAGATTAAAACACATCCTGAAAGATAACTTAGCGTATTAGGATTGGAGGGAATATCTTCGAAACAATGATATATAGAAATTCTTTCTCACATAAAAGTTGGCGTGTAGTTAACGTTCCTAAAATAAATGTAATCGAATTTTGTAATAATCTGAAATTCTGTAAGATACCCACACCGTTAGTTAACTATGAAAAATGAAAGCTTTTTTTGCAACAGAAATTAAAGAAACTTTCATGTCACATACATCCACGTGTAATAAAGCCACTTTCTGAAATATCATTCAGGAAAAAAATCTATACAAAACGTGCTACCAAGTATTTTGAACATACCCAATGAAAAAATCTGAACGTTCCATATCAGTCTAGTTATTTATCATCATCATCATCATCATTTAAGACTGATTATGCCTTTCAGCGTTCAGTCTGGAGCATAGCCCCCCTTATACAGTTCCTCAATGATCCCCTATTCAGTGCTAACTTTGGTGCCTCTTCTGATGTTAAACCTATTACTTCAAAATCATTCTTAACCGAATCCAGGTACCTTCTCCTCGGTCTGCCCCGACTCCTCCTACCCTCTACTGCTGAATCCATGAGTCTCTTGGGTAACCTTGCTTCTCCCATGCGTGTAACATGACCCCACCATCTAAGCCTGTTCGGCCTGACTGCTACATCTATAGAGTTCATTCCCAGTTTTTGTTTGATTTCTTCATTGTGGACACCCTCCTGCCATTGTTCCCATCTACTAGTACCTGCAATCATCCTAGTTACTTTCATATCCGTAACCTCAACCTTGTTGATAAGGTAGCCTGAATCTACCCAGCTTTCGCTCCCATACAACAAAGTTGGTCGAAAGATTGAACGGTGCACAGATAACTTAGTCTTGGTACTGACTTCCTTCTTGCAGAAGAGAGTAGATCGTAGCTGAGCGCTCACTGCATTAGCTTTGCTACACCTTGCTTCCAGTTCTTTCACTATGTTGCCATCCTGTGAGAATATGCATCCTAAGTACTTGATACCGTCCACCTGTTCTAGCTTTGTTCCTCCTATTTGGCACTCCATCCGTTTATATTTCTTTCCCACTGACATTACTTTCGTTTTGGAGATGCTAATCTTCATACCGTAGTCCTTACATTTCTGATCTAGCTCTGAAATATTACTTTGCAAACTTTCAATGAATCTGCCATCACAACTAAGTCATCCGCATATGCAAGACTGCTTATTTTGTGTTCACATATCTTAATCTCACCTCGCCAGTCTATTGTTTTCAACATATGATCCATAAATAATATGAATAACAGTGGAGACAGGTTGCAGCCTTGTCTTACCCCTGAAACTACTCTGAACCATGAACTCAATTTACCGTCAACTCTAACTGCTGCCTGACTAGAGTTATTTATGTTATTTATATTTGCTTTATGTTTTTTCACACTGGTCACCCGCCTTTTCGTTGTTTTAAAAGAAACCAATGGTAAATTTAGACCGAGAATATGAGAACTACTTTTTGAAGCCACAGATGTCGTTGTGACAACATCGAAACCTGCTAAATGAACGTCTGACCAGGTCAAATGATATTTGAAAAATGCTTTCTTTCCCAATGAGGGTGCAAATCCTATATTATTGTTGGACTCATGGGGATGTCAATGTGGAAGAACTACAGAGAGGTTCATACCTTAGGACATTGTACTTGTTCATCCAGTAATCCCAAAGGGTTTTATAGCAGAGGTGCTGTCGTGGAATGTACACAGCTTTCGATTGTGGAAGAAGTATGTGACAAGATTTTCAAATTAGTTCTGTTGAATGCTTATGATGTCCATCTCCATTTGAGAAAAATGTAATCAAATCGCTTCACCTCAGGGCTTACCGTAGTACTGAAATGTATCTGATACAAGTCAGGGTATTTAGAAGGCCACTTGCATTGGCAGCCGAAGACTTCCGCCATATGAATTCACCCTCATACTGCCACTGGCCTTGTCAAAGAGGGCGGAGGGTTGGGCAGAGGTTCAGAGCACCCTTTTTTCCAAGGTATAGAAAACTGCCCCTAAAGGTGGAAGAATTAGCAAGGATCAACCGCATGACGATGCAGAAGGCATTGGAAACCAATGCATTAAAGACACGAAACGTGTATCCACAGGACATGTGGCCTGTAATTGAAGAAGTGTCATTATGATATTTCCATTGGCAAAAGATTCCGGAATATCCCCCATTCGGATCTCCGGGAGGGGACTGCCAAGTTGGAGGTCACCATGAGAAAAGATTGAATAATCAACGGAAGGATAACGTTCCACGAGTCGGGGAATGGAATGTCAGAAGCTTGAACGTGGTAGGGAAACTAGAAATTTTGAAAAGGGAAATGCAAAGGCTCAATCTAGATATAGTAGGGCTCAGTGAAGTGAAGTGGAAAGAAGACAAGGATTTGTGGTCAATTGAGTATAGGGTAATATCAACAGCAGCTGAAAATGGTATAACAGGAGTAGGACTCGTTATGAATAGGAAGTTAGGGCCGAGAGTGTGTTACTGCGAACAGTTCAGTGACAGGGTTGTTCTTATTAGAATCGACAGAAAACCAACACCGACAACGTTAGTTCAGGTACACATGACGACATCGGAAGATGAAGAGATAGAGAAAGTGTATGGTGATACTGAAAGTGTAATACAGTACGTAAAGGGGGGTGAAAATCTAATAGTCATCAGGGACTGGAATGCAGATGCTGGGAAATGAGTAGAAGAAAAGGTCACAGGAGAATATGGGCTTGGAACAAGGAATGAGAGAAGAGAAAGAATAACTGAGTTCTAACACGTTTCAGATAGTAATTACGAATAACCTGTGTAAGAATCACAAGAGGAGGAGGTATACTAGGGAAAGGCCAGGTGATACGGGAAGATTTCAGTTAGATTACATCATGGTAAGACAGAGATTCCGAATTCAGATACTCGATTGTAGGGCGTACGGAGGACCAAATATAGATTCAGATGACAAAATAGTGATGATGAATAGTGGGCTGAAGTTTAAGACATTAGTGAGGAAGAATCAATAAGCAAAGAAGTCTGATACGGAAGTACTAAGGAATGACGAGATACACTTGAAGTTCTATAAGGCTATAGATACAGCAATAAGGAATATCTCGGTAGGCAGTACAGTTGAAGAGGAACTGACATCTCTAAAAAGGCCCATCACAGAGGTTGGGAAGGAAAACATAGGTACAAAGAAGGTAACTGCGAAGACACCATGGGTAACAGAAAAAATACTTCAGTTGATTGATGAATGGAGGAAGTACAAAAATGTTCCACGAAACTCAGAAATTAACGAAATATAAATCGCTGAGGAATGAAATAAAAAGGAAGTACAGGAAGGCTAAGACGAAATGGCTGCAGGAAAAACGTGAAAAAATGAGAATGAAATGATTGTCGGAAGGACAGACTCAGCATACAGGAAAGTGAAAACAATCTTCAAGGACATTAAAAGTAAAGGTTGTAACAATAAGAGTGCAACGGGAATTACGCTGTTAAATGCAGACGAGACAGCGGGTAGTTGGAAAGCCTCTATGAGGGGAAGATTTGTCTGATGTGATAGAATAAAGAACAAGAGTCGGTTTAGAAGAGATAGGGGATCTAGTATTAGAATCAGAATTTAAAAGAGCTTCGAAGGACTCATGATCGAATAAGGCAGAGGGGAAAGATAACATTCCATTATAATTTCTAAAATCATTGAGGGAAGTGGCAACAAAACGACTATTAACGTTGGTGTGTAGTATGTATGAGTCTGGCGACATACCATCTGACCTTCGGAAAAGCGTCGTCCACACAATTCCGAAAGGAAAGAGCTGACACGTGCGAGAATTATCGCACAGTCTACTTAACAGGTCATGCATCCACGTTGCCTACAAGAATATTATACAGAAGACTGGAAAAGAAAATTGTGGATGCGCTAGATGACGATCAGTTTGGCTCTAGAAAAGTAAAGGCACGAGAGAGACAATTCTGACGATGTGGTTAATAATGAAAGCACGTCTAAAGATAAATCATTAGACGCTCATAGGATTTGTCGACCTGGAAAAAACGTTCGAAAATGTAAAATGGTGGAAGATGTTCGAAATTTTGAAAAAAAGTAGAGGTAGTCTATAGGGAGAGACGGGTTATACACATTATGTACACCAGCCAAGGGGGAATAATAAGAGTGGATGACCAAGGACGAAGTGCTCGTGAGTTTAATGATGTTGGGATGTATCATTATTATATTGGACATTATTATTATATTAATACTTTTGCGAACGTAATTCTATTATTTTATCTTTTAGTGTAAATGGTGAACAGTGTGTGAAAGGCGAGAACACAGAGATGTGATTATATGGCAATGATAAAAGTGGTAGTGCGACCTCCATACCAGATGTGAAGAAACACAGATCAGCAAATCGTAAGTAATTACTTTTTCTTACAAAAATATCGCGAAGTGGACTGTTTAATAATCTAAAACTAACAAAACTGTATCGTTATAATGTGATTCTTTAGTTTCTCCCGGCGTATACGTTGCTCGAACAGTCCACAGCCGAAATATTGCGCCAGTTGGACATTATGAATCGGCAGTATACCCGTGGACTGTTCGAGTGTATCTTTATTGACCCCACTGATGATGCCTTAGAACAGGAGAAGGTGAAACGCGTATGGGATAACTAAAGTAACTAGCAGCAGGAAACAGCAGTTTTATTTACAAAATAGGTATTTACATGCTTTCTGCTGAGAATGGCCACACAAACAAACTTGTAAATCAAAGAAAGACAAAGTAATGCGAAACAGTAGAAATCAGAATAGCGAGAAACTTAACATCAGGACTGATGGTCCTGAAGTAGATGAAGTAAGGGACTGTGCTACGTAGGCAGTAAAATAACCAATGACAGACGGAACAAAGCGGACATCAAAAGCAGACTAGCAATGGCAAAAATGGCATTCCTGGCAAAGACAAGTCTACTAATAACAAATATCGGAGTTAATTTGAGGAAGCAGTTTTTGAGAATGTACTTCTGGAGTACAGCATTGTATGGTAGTGAAAGATGGACTGTGGGAAAACAGGAACAGAAGAGAATCGAAGAATTTGAGACGTGGTGCTACTGACGGATGTTGAAAATTGAGTTGGTTGATAAGGTAAGGAATGAGGAGGTTCTGCGCAGAATCGGATAGGAAAGTAATATGTGGAAAACACAGATAAGGAGAAGGGGCAGTGTGATAGAACATCTGTTAAGACATGGAGGAATGACTTCCATTGTACTAGAGGGAGCTGTAGAGGTCAAAACTGTAGAGGAAGACAGAGACTGGAATACATCCAGCAAATAATCGAGGACGTAAGTTTTCAGTGCTACTCTGAGATGAAGACGTTAGCACAGGCGAGGAATTCGTGGCGGGGCGCGTCAAACGAGTCAGAAGACTGATGAAAAAGAAAAAAAAAGCAAGAATTTGAAATCTTGCTTAATTTGCTTTATATTGCATGTGAAGAAATTTCGTTCATATTATATGCGCAGTGTAAGAAAGCATTTTATTTTAAGCATTTATTTACAGGTTATTATACTGTGATGATTTTGCATCATAATGATGAGTTACTCATTTTCAGATATCAAAATACATTCGTATGAGACATTAAGTTGAAAAACAATAAATATATGAACATAAAACTTAAAATAACATTTGAAAACATAAAATAAATGTAAGTACAATAAAATAATAGTGAATGTTTAGATATTTTAATCAGGTATGTTGAAGATAATCTCACAGTATATTCTCTACAGCTTACTTCCCACTTTTACAAGAAAGGAGAAAGGTGCTTTTACAAATATATCATTTCCTTAACTCTACATTTGTGTTATATCACTCTTCTCCTGTTTTGCTGCGTCAGTTTCTGTGCTCGACGATCCCCACTGAAATACTGGAAGGCGTCGACCCATTTGTATGGGTGTCACAAATCATGAGAGAAGCACTCTAGCATGCGATGCTGGGTCTTACTTGTTGACATTATCATCATGGAGTGGTACTTTTAACCGATGACTATGACTGTGGTTTACTGCATAAACAGTGATGTCTTAGCATTCCTTTGTTGTCACACCTGGGACGGTATGGTAGTTCGATGATTGTAGTTGACTACCGACGATTGTCACCCAATATTGTGCTGTGACGTCTTGGTACTTCACACATGGGTCGGTATGGTGATTTGATGATGTGGTAGGGAGAATAGTGTTCATTTTGCTGAATCTATTTCTAGATATTGTTGGTTGGTACTACTTAATATTCCGTTTGCCAATCGTTTGTATTTGTTTGACGATTCAAGGTTTATTTTTGGAGAGGTTGTTGTAGTAGATTCTATGCCTCAAAGTTCGTGGAAAGATGTTTGTAGCAATTTGCTTTGTAGGATAGGAAAGAATGGTATCTTCCTGTCTTCTGCCCTTCTTCATCTTGCATCTTCTGTTCTTCTCTTATTTCTTGCATTCTTCTGTTCTTCTTGGGCTCTGAATATGTGAATTTTAGTGTAGGAGTGATATAGGATTCGTAGGATCTGACTGCCTTTCCAACTGTTACTTGATTAGTTTGTAGATCTTAGTAATTTTTTGTACCTTCATTGTCGTCTCGTCATATTGTGTTTCTCCCCACGCTCTTCTGTTGTGTAGCAGTGTCGTGACATATGAAATGTCCATGCTGCACGTTGTCCTCCTGAAGTCCAACCTGTTTGCAATCGGCATTTCCGGTGTGGCGTTGGCCTTCGTGTTGTTGTTATTGCCCTAAGTGCTTTCTCAACATGTCTGTACCCTCTCCATCGCTATCTCGATGTATCTGGCGTTACGGGAGCTATTGTTTGGTGTTGGTGGCGATGTCCCTCTGATGCGTAGAAATATTTATAATTTTTGCTTATGTACATCTTATAATGCAAAAATTTTCTGATAGTGGCAAAAATTATTGTATATATATGATTTCTTTTTTTATTCTAATTATGTCCTACCGCTTCTTCATTCTTTTAATTGTTGTATACCATTCATTGTTTGAGTGCATGTTGTAGTGTACTTGATACTACAAGAGATTGTTAGTGTGTATTGTGTCTCTTTTTCTTTTGATTAATGTGTTATTTTGTTGATCTATTAATTTAACTTTTATGTAGTGGTTAGTATAATGTAGGGTGGAAGTTAGTTTGCCTAACCTCGTCCGCAATTTTTCACTTCTATATTTACGTTTTGCAGTGTTTGTTGGCCTAATTTCTACTACTGGTTTCCCTTTGTTGTGTTGTTCTTGTCTCTGTGGACCATAATTTCCTCGGTAATTATTCGCGCCCTCGTCTCGCCAGTTGCTGTTTCTAACATTGTGACCTCTTTCAAAGTACCTTTGTCTCCATTGTGTCACTGTCCTTGTCTGTTAAATTGCCTGAAATTATTGGTGTATTGGAATATTCGTTCCTAGTCCTCGCCTTTTGCTATTCCATTTCTTTTCTTTTTTCTTTCACCTGGTCTTCTTTAAACATAAATTCAAATTCCATTAAAACCTCTTTAAATTCTGCAGTAATTTCATTTTTTCCTACTGTCGCCTGTTGATACTTTACCGGTAATTTCATTCTACACAAACGTATCAGCTCTCCGTTACTGTGTGGTTTAACAAGGCATTGATTCTTTTTGTCCACTGTATCAAAGAATTTTTCTACGCTTTTCTCTCCTGAGTTTTCATATGGTGTCATCTGAAGTAACTTGTATTTAATTTTGTTTTGCGCCTCCTTGGACCAATATCCTTCAAGTAATGCTGTTCTGAACTGCAGGTAAGACGTACAGGTAGCCACGATCTTTTGCATCACCTCTGCTATTGTCCCTGACATGTGTGCACAAATGAAGTGAAGTTGGTGAGCTACGCTCCAGTGATTTGGTAAGCCTACTTGAAACTGGTCGATGAATGTGCGCGCATGCAAGCTACCGCCTTCTTTCTTGAATTTTGAAAGTTTCTAACTGTAAGGAAGTGGTCTGTATCATATCTACTCATAAATCCGGTTTGTGGCTGATTCATGGACGCAAATAATCTGCCACTGCTTGTGTCGACGTGTTTATTCTGTGGTAATCTATAGCCTGCCTGCCTATCTCAATTTCTTGACTCATATCCGCGCCATATCGTATCATTGATGAACAAAAGTGTTGTTCGTGTGTTTCTACTCTCGTCGTTAGCGGTATAGTACTTGTGCTGCTATAATGTTGTGTCATTGGATTTACTGGCTCAGTTGCCTGTCTTTCGATTGGTATCGGCTGAATATATGTGTTCCGTTTCTCTAGGTACTGTGCCTGTTCCTGTGGCATGTCATGTATTACTTTAATCGGGGTACTCTCTTTCGATTTCTGGTCGAGTGTTACGTCTAGCCTCGACTCTACTTGAACTTTCTTAGACGGCGCTTGTTTGTGTACCGAATTAATGCTTGACGCGTCAATTGTTTCGCTACAGGTGTAATCGGTCTCGATGTTTTCTTCGATAGTTTGTATCAACTCTGTTCGAAGCTTTTTAAACTGATTTTTGTTTTTAAGTTCCATTTTATTGAACCACTGATCATATTTTTCCAGTGCCACCTTTGCGACCTTGCTTTGGATAGCTTCTTCTTCCGAAATTTGTATTGCTGTTCGAGTGGCTTTTTTCGTAAAACGTTCCTCCTTTTTGTCAACGTTTACGATGTCCAATTGGACCTTGTCCACGTCAGTGCGTAATTGCTGCTGACCTTGTGTTAGTACCTGAATTCTTTCTCTAGATTCTTTCGCGTCTTTGATTGTGAGTGATCTGACTCTCAATTCTGGCGATCCCTTTTTCCATCTGGATTTTAACCTGTGGATCTGTGTCTTAATCTTTTGTCTCAAGTTCTGATTATCTTCTTGGATCTGTGTCTTAATAGCCTGATTCTGTTTCGTCATACTAGCGTTCATTTTTTGTAACATCTCCATGATCGCGTCCTGTCCTGTAACACTACCTTCGGCTGAACTATGTATTCTCGATCTATTGTTTTCCACTCGGTCAGTTAGGTCGTTTACTGGGCTATGCTGTGGCGTTTCTATGTTTAATAACTGCAATAACCCGTGCTGTCTGTGTTGAGCACCATTACGTGGCGCAAATAAGTCTTCATTCTGCCCTCTCTGTTGTGTATGTCTTGTGTTTACAGGTACAGTTGCGTTTGTTACGAAACGTTTTCGTGGCGTTCGTAACTCCGCAAAATTCTGTGTCTGCTGTTGGGGCATATTTAGAATGTGTACGATAGGTTCGACGTATTCTGTATGTTCTCCCTCTTCCTCACTGTCTACTTCTCTTTGAACGTTAGCTAACTGCCGGTTCATTGCCTGTATTGACGCCTATTCTGTCCCTGAATATGCGGCAAACAAACGCGTTTCCTGTGTTCGTCTCGCTTCTAATCTTTGCCATTTTCTACGTGGGCTGTCTATTTCTGGCTCAGAATGTACCCTACCTGGAATTTCATATTCTGGAAATTCGATGTTCTCGTCCCTTCGATTCCAAA